>NC_081186.1:30079855-30379855 GCF_029867415.1 Vicia villosa | reverse complement strand
CAAAGGCTCTCTCGAAGTACCTCGCACATCTCAACAACCAAATCAGTAATAACAAGGAGGCACGCACCGCCATAGAAAATAATAGGAATTAAATTCTAAGTAAATCCTAAAACAAAAATCTAACAAAATTAAATTGTTTTTTTATGACATTTTCATCTAACAATAATAGAACAAAACTATGTACAAAACAATCAAATTCTAACAAAGAAATATTACATGTTTTTTATTATCTCTTCATCAACCAAAAAATTAACAAAATTCAATGATTCTATATTCTATTATCATGTCAAAATCTAACAAAAAAATTGTTTTTATGTCATTCATTATGCTAAAAATAATGGAAAGCAAATTAGTTAAAAAACTAAAACTAATGTGAATTTTATATGAAACAGAGGGGTTTAAGTGTGAGAATCATGGTGTACATAGTGAATCAGACGCAGGCCCTAAAGTATTGCAGGCCCAAACTCGGTTTTTTGTAGCAATCAGCAAAAAGAAGGTGCGTGGGCTCATTCTGGAGGTGTGAATCTAGCAATTTCGTTTAGCCCCAAAGTTTGTTGATCCATCATGATTATGATTTTCAGATTTTTATTCACATTTTATTATCAGGTTTTTTTCTTAATTAACATCAATTAACTAATTAGATTTCTACCTAATTCTCTACTAATCACAATTACCTTCAGTTAATTTCAATTAAGAGAAAAGACTAATACAAAAGGGGATTAGGGTTTACGTGTGTGACTATCAAACTTCATGTTCTCTTCTCCTCATTCATGGCGGCGACGGCGGCTCATCTTCTTCTCCGATCAAACTCGTTAACGCCGCCGCGAGAGATTTCTCCTCCGCCTCACATCTCATCTTAATCTCTCACTCTCTCCGACTTCGTTCTCAAACAATCGTCTCCGGACTCAGCTCTCTGATTGTCTGAACGAAACAAGTTTTCTTCGCCTCAACCTTTCGATCTCTCTCGATCTCTGCTTTCAATGCCTCAACCTTTCGATCTCTCTCGATCTCTGCTTTCAATCTCTCGGTTTCGCCTCTCAGACGAAGCTCCATCGATTTCGATCTCCTTTTCTTCTGTTTCTGTGTTTTTGTAGTTGATGCATTGTTGTTGTTGATGTTGCAGATTCACAGTTGAAGCATGAGGAGGAAGTTGTTGTGGTGATCGGCATATCATTCGTTGATGAAGATGACACCAAGAAACGGCGCTTCACCGTGAGATGAAGATGATGATGATGAAGTGTGATGGTGAGTTTTTGAGATTGAATCAATATGCGATGTTGTGCGATGAATTTTCTGGTTTAACCATCGTGATTTTTCTGCAGCTTCTGATTGAAGTTGTGAGGAGTTGGTGAATGAATCTTTATTGAAGCTTTTTCTTCTGTGTTTTAGTGATGATTCGAGGATTGAAGGTTCATTGATGAAGGTGATTCTAGGTTGAAGTTGAAGAATATGTGAAGAAGGTTGAGATGGAGGTGGAATCGGCTCAGACTGGAGATTGTTGATTGATGAAGATGAAGATGATGAACGTGATGATTGAAGAGAAGATTGAAGAGTTGTTGAAAAAGTTTGTTACAAATTCGGTTACATTCTCCCCTCCCTTTTCTTTTTCTCCTTTTTGTTATCTGTTATTGATTTTTTGTCGTGAATGAATATTGAAGGTGGTGAAGATGAAGCTCGAGAGAGAAGAAGATTCACGGATTCGAGGTGAGGTACTCTGAGCTTGTTATCTCCTCTTATGAAGTGAGTTCCCACTCTTTTTTCTCTCGTTTTCTGATTCTGTTTTCTTTTGTTCCCCATTCTGTTATGAGTTATCTGGCATATGTATCCTTCCCTAGGCTGAACCGCTGCTGTTTTCTCTTGCCGGTTCGATTTATTTGACGTGCAGGGTGGTCGAAGCCGGGTTTCTGAACCGAGTCTGATGCAAGTTCCAGCTTAGTTTGATTTTTATCTGGTTGAACCGGTTTTTTGAGTGCAGCTAGTTTTTGCGTATCAACTGTAACACTAGCTTTAATTCGTGAAACAAAATTATTTAGTCAACTGCTACAATTTTTTTTGATGTAATTTTTGTATTGAATACTCGTATTTGGACTCTGGGTATTTGTAATGAATTTTGTGATGTAGATTGAACTTCCTGGAATTTGTGAAGAATATTTTGTATCTTATAACTATGTGAATACATTCTCCATCTTGTATGCTTAAAACAAATCTGATCCAATCTTGAACGACACGGTACTTGGGACTTAAATCATCATTTGAATGAATACTTTCAGTTACACCTTAATTCTCAAAGTGAAACTCTATTTCCCAATCTCAGTCGACAAATAACTTGCATAGTAAGCAACAAGTGACAAAGAAATGAACCAGATTGTCTTGATTAAAATAAACCCCAAGTTCATATCTCTAACACAATAATAATGCCTTGAGAGGTTCTTGAAAAAGATAGAAGTTAAAACACCTAAGAACCTCTTGACATGAAATCCAATGAATCTTTGTTGAATTAATGATTGCTGACACCATGTATAAGAAAACTCTTTATTATTTTTCTTGATTTTCGAACGACGAAATAAACGTCTTCCATAACTTATAGCACAGAGAAAGAGGGCAAATTTTGGGGTGCAACACATACGCGTATCAGCCTTGCCATACGCGTATCATCAGATCAACTTCCTCTTTTAAAAAATTCCATACGCGTATGAGCATCCTCATACGCTCTCATACGCAATTCACCAGCACAAGGTACTTTGGGACAGGGCAGCTGCGTATCATACGCGTATAGCCCTTGGGGAATGTCCCTCATACGCGTATGACCTCATCCCATACGCGTATGGCACTGTTTCATACGCGAAACACCAGAAAAATTTGTCCAGAACCTGCAACTTCGTAACAGTCCAAAACCCATTCGTTTTTACTCTTACCAGTCCACGATTTTGAGTCAAAAAACCAGAAAATTCACATCTAAACAGCATACGAATTCATCCACAACCACAGTATATGATTCCATAATCAATTTCATTCATCATACCCTAAATCTATCAGTTATTAGGGATAAATAGTCCAAATTTCAATGATGAACACAAACAACAATTTAGAATATAGAATCAATGGATCCAACCATACTCCTAATCCATACTATCACCTATAAAACGATAAAAGAGATTAAACGGAGAGTCTCCCCTTACCTCGGGTAAAAGTCTTGGTTCTTGGTCTCTCCCTCTACAGTTCTCCGTCACGTTCCTCGTTCCAACTTCTGTTCTTTCACGTTCTTTCTTCCCAATTCCCAATTATTTTATGAAAAATAATAATGTTGAGATTAGTGAAAGTTTTACTAAACCACACCCCCATCTTTACTATTTCCTCATACGGCCCAAAAGCCATAAACCATTATTTATTCATTATTTTCACAAAATCCCTATAATTCTAATTATTAATTCAATATTCCAATTAAATTAATATTAAAATTATACGGGTGTTACATTCTACAAGCTCATCTCTAGTGATTTCAGAAAATACCTCGTAAGTTTCTGAATATGAGCCTGAGTCATCTTCTATAGTATCCATGAATGCTAGGTTAGCATGTTCATCTTCAGAGTTAGATTCTTCTTCAGAAGATTCCGAATCATCCCACGTGGCCATCAGACGTTTCTTCTTTTCACATCTTTTCTTTGGCCTTTCTCTTTGAAGCTTTGGACATTCATTCTTGAAGTGTCCTGGTTCTTTACATTCATAACATACAACACCTTTTCAGCTAGTCTTCTGGTATCCAGACGATTCTCCTTTATAATTTGGTCTTCTGAAGTTTCCGAACTTCCTTTGCTTATGCTTCAAGAGTTGGTTGACTCTTCTGGAGAGAAGAGATAGCTCATCTTCTTCTTTCGATCTAGATTCACTCGAGCATTCTTCTTCAGCCTGAAAAGCGTTAGTTTCAAATTTTATAATAGATTTAAGAGCGACAGTCTTACCTTTCATTTGAGGTTCATTTCCGTATAGTTCAATCTCATGACTTCTTAATGCACTGATGAGTTCTTCAAGAGATACATCATCAAGATTCTTTGCAACTTTGAACGCTATAACCATTGGTCCCTATCTTCTTGGTAGACTTTTGATTATTTCTTGACATGATCTACTTTTGTGTATCCTTTGTTCAGAACTCTCAAGCCAGCAGTCAGAGTCTGAAATCTTAAGAACATGGCTTCAATGGACTTGTTATCTTCCATTCTGAAGGCTTCATACTTCTGGATGAGGGCCAGAGCTTTTGTCTCTTTGAGTTGAGCATTACCTTCATGAGTCATTTTGACTGACTCAAACATATCATGCGTTGTATCTCTGTTCATGATTTTCTCGTATTCTGCATGTGAGATTGCACTTAGCAGGATAGTTCTAGCTTTGTGATGACTTTTTAACTCTTTCTTTTGTTTATCAATCATGTTTTTCCTATCTATCTTTTTACCCGCATCTTTTAGATGATTGTAGCCATCTACCATAATATCCCACAGGTCAAGATCTTGTCCTAGAAAGAAACTTTCTAGTCTATCTTTCCAATATACAAAATTTTCTCCATCAAACATAGGAGGTCTTGTATAACCATTGTTGTTTAATTCATTTGCCATAGTGTTTTCCTTCTGGATCCTTTTTTGACACGGTTAAGTGTTTGCACCCATAACCAAGTGCTCTGATACCAATTGAAGGGTATGAAAACACTTAGAAAGGAGGGGGGTTGAATAAGTGGTTTCTTTTTGCAATATAAAAATGACACGATATTTTTATCCTGGTTGGTTATAACTCAACTACTCTAGTCCACTCGTCAAGGTGATTTCGCCTCTCTCGGTCGAGGACTTAATCCACTAATCAAAAACTGATTACAACAATCCACAGAGGCAACAACCAACGTCTTCTTGAGAATCTTAACCACAACCTGGTTACTCGAGGAATACAAACTTTAAATTCTTGAGAATTCTAACCACAACTTGGTTACTCAAGAAACTAATACAAACTGATTCTCTAACAAGTGGTCTTAGATTCTTCTTAATCTAAGCTGTATCACAACTGTGATTTTTCACTAAGTTTAGTACAATGAAGATGAACTAATTTTATACTATGAACAATGATATTTTCTTTCAGTATAAGTGTTCAAATATGAAATATTTTCTTTGAGTGTGCTTACATGTATCTTGCGAGTATTGTTTATATCATGTATGAGCTCTCGCTGTATTGTTGTCTATTTCTTTTTCAAATGATCTTCTATTTATAGCAATTTGAAATTTTTGTCAAATGTTGGATAATAGGCTAGCTTAGCTTTCCATGTTTCTGTGTTATCTTGGATAAGCTTGCTTTCCACGCTTCTTGAGACTCGTTACTAAATCTTCTTTTACCCGCTAATAATCATTATGTCTCTAACGGTAACCTTTCTTCTGTCAGAGTATTTTATCATGTATTTCTTCAAGAAAACTTCTTTCTGACTTTGTAGAAATAACGTCTATCAGAATTATGCTTCAGCGGTTGGTGCTTTAAGAAGTTTCTTCATTAGAACTTCTTTAGACTTCAGCGTGACTTTCTTTATATTGTTCATTTCAACATTGTATGTAGTCCAAGTTCTGATGGTACTTGTTTTGCTTGAACTTTAGCATATGTTAGAATTTCTTCTGAAATGAGAGATATATGATTAGGGTAACATATTTACTCATACAAAATTTATTTAATTGTTATCATCAAAACACTAAGATAAGATTAGAACCAAACTATGTTCTAACAATTACTGCCTAGTGAGGTGTGAGGGTTTAGAGAAGAGTTGTTTGTGATTTGAATCGCATTTTCATATAGAGGCATCAGCTAGGGTTTATGGGATTTGAGAAAAAGCAAAGAAATAGAAAGGGGGGAAACAAATTAGAGAGAAAGATTAAAACTTTAAATGATTTTGAGAGAAAGATGAGATGGTTAGTAATTATGGATCCAAGGAATTTGAGAGACAAAACAAATTTGGAGGCGGGTGTACCGAAAATGAACGCGAGACAATGAAAAAGGTGTGGATTTCTCAATTTTAGGAACAAAGAGCATTCACATCCAAGTTACCCAATTTGATAGTCTAAATGTACCCCATTCAATATAATATATTACTTCACATTTCTCAATCACTTAAACCACCCAACTACATTTTTCAAATATCCATACCACTCATCTAAAATTTTTAAAATGGGTTCCACTAAACTTACAATATATTCCGAATTTATATTTTACCTTAATATATAAATATATAATTTAAACAAAAATATATTTAATTATATCAAAATGTATTAAAAAGGAAACAACATATAATAAAAAAATTAAAATATCCAAAAATAAATAAGTAAAGGAAAAATAAAAATACATTGAAAAATTGGTAAATTTTAATACAAACTAATAATAGAAAATATACTAAACATGCAGAAAATATATAAAACACTTAAAATAATTTGTAGTTATGGTTATTCTCATGTCCAAAACGTTCCCATGTATGTTCTATCAAGTTTTATTGAAGGTGTCAATGAGTTTCCTTGTCACGAACATGATGTCTTCTACGTAAAACTCCTGAAAATCATTATTAGAATCATTTGATGGTGCAGTCGGGTCATTGCCTGAATGCTCATTAGAATAATCTAAATTTCCACCATATGTGGCACGTTCATCTTCAACAATCATGTTGTGGAGTATAATACACGTATCCATTATGCGCTTCAGTGCATCTAAGTGCCAAGGTCGAGCTGAGTTACGTATGATCCCAAATCGGGATTTGAGAACTCCAAATGCTCGTTCAATATCCTTTCTTGCACCTTCTTGATGTTGGGTAAATAATTTTCTCTTATCCCCTTGTGGCATTGAGATACTTTTCACAAATGTTGACCATTTAAGATAAATGCAGTCTGATAGATAATAACCTATGTTGTATTCAGTGCCATTAATTGAATAATGGACCTCGGGAGCTCGCCCTTCCATAACATCATTGAAGACATCAGATTGGTTCAACACATTAATATCGTTATTTGAACCATCTACCCCAAAGAGTGCATGCCAGATCCATAGGTCTTGTGAAGCCATTGCTTCAAGCATAATGGTAGGCTTACCATGACCACCTTGGACATACTTCCCTTTCAAAGCAACAGGGAAATTTTTCTATTCCCAATGCTCCCCAACATACCTGGAAAGCCACGTGACTCCCCCATTTGCAGCAGATATTTGACATCTTTAATAGCTGGCTTTCGCAGATATTGTGGCCCAAATACACTAATAACACCTCTTGTAAACTTATCAACACATTTTAGTGTTGTTGTTTCACCAATTCTCAAATAGTCATATACACTTTCAGCAGATGATCCATATGTCAGCATACGAATAACTACAATGGACTTTTGCAGTGGTGAAAGACTAGATCTACCAGTTGTATCAACCTTAAGCCAAAAATACTCATCATGTTGACCAAGATCTTTAATGATACGAAGGAATACATGTTTATGCATTTGATATCTTCGACGGAATTTCTCATCTATGTACACCGGTGCTTCTGAAAAATAATCATTGAATAAACGCTCATGTCCTTCTTCACGATTCCTCTCTATATTTCTTATTCGGCGTCTAGGCCTGCTAGAACTTGCAACTTCTTATTGGGCTTCACTTTCAAAGTAAAGTCTCACAAGTTCTTCATCCATGCCATCATTCATATCATCCATGAACATTTTTGCAATGTGGGAAGGGTTGGAAGGATCCATGTGAAGAGAATTATAATATTGAATTAAGAGGAAGATAAGTTGGAAAAGAGTGTGAAGCTTATTACTCATGTTAAAAGTATTTATAGGGCTATGAATAACGACTAGTTTGAACAACAGCTAGTTTGAATCACGGCTAGGTTGAATAACAACTAGTTTGAATAACGGCTAGTTTGAATAACGGTTAGTTTTAATAACGGCTAGTTTGAATAATATTGACTTGGAATAAAGGCTACAAATTGAATACTAAAAATACATAGGAATCTAAAAATACATAGGAATCTAAAAATAACTAGTGATATACTAAAAACTAATTAAGCCCATATTCTCTTCTAATCACGTCACACAATAACTCGTGAGCTTGCAATTGTCTTAAATCCATGTATGATGTATCTTTTGAAAGTATTTGCAAATCATTGATCTTCAGTCTTACCATATCTCTCTCAGCCTTATGTTTCTCTGCATCGATTCTTTTCTTCTCTATCTCAACTTTTTGACTCTCAATACGTGCATAATCACGTGCAAACTGTGACATCAACTCATTTTTATTTTGGAAGTCGTCTTGCAAAGTATTAAATTTTACATCGGGTGTTGATCTTTCCACTAGCTTTTCTTTCTCCTTTCTTTTTACTGCCTTTTGACCGATTGATCTACGTAACAAAGAAGGTGATGGTGAATTGTCTTTGTTGCTTGTTGGTTTTGGAGGGTTAAAAGATGAAGAATATGCTTTAGAAGCCGAATTCTTTGTTCTTTTTGCAGAAGGTTATGATGAACCAGCAAGCCATTTGGGTTAATCTTTCAATAATCTCCATGCACTCTCAAATGTAAATTTTTCACGCTCATCTTGGTAATAAATATCATATGAAGTTGAAATGATGTTTCTCTCGGATCTCCCGATTTTTTTTTTTAAATTCATGGCTTGCTTGTAGCACCCAATAAATTTATTAACAGATGGGTTAATCTTTTTGTACCATCAACCTTTCAATGGTTTCCTCTCTTGAAAAATCTTGTCGCGATGTGTATTATTAGAGGATTATTGCACAGCTCTAGAATGAGAAAGTGAAGCAACTATGTACCATCTCTGAACTAAAAAAGGAAGTTATATCACTTAATTCAATACTAGACAATATGACTAAGTTTGTTAGAATGCTTAACAGTAGCTCTAATATGTTATATAAGATTCTTCAAATTGGGAAGAATGCTGGCAATAGTAAAGACATTGGGTATTACTTATCAAGGAAAGGCCAAGAATAAAGTGGCAGACGTGATGACTGTTTAAGCAGGAGAAAAACAGAAGATGTCAAATAGAAGGCCTTCATATCAGCAAAGATATCAGAAGAAAATGAGCATAGGAAGAAAATGCTAAATTCTTGCTGATCATGAGCATAGGAAGAAAATGGACCCTAAAAATGATGAGGGAATATTTCTGGGATACCCTACCAATAGTAGAGCATATAAATTGTTCAACATATGAACAAAGGTGATGATGGAAATATTTTAATTAGAAAAATAAAAATTAGGCAAAATACCCTTTTTGGTCCCGTATGTTAACCTCGGGGTTCATTTTGGTCCTTTAACTTAAAAAAGTTTCATATTGGTCCCTTAACTCTTCAAAAGGTGTCATTTTAGTCCTTTTTGTCATATTAGCGACGGAAAAACTCAAAAATTGGTCGTTAAATTCGTCGCTAATATGACAAAAAGGACTAAAATGATACCATTTGAAGAGTTAACGGGCCAATATGGAACTTTTTGAAGTTAAGGGACCAAAATGAACCCCGGGATTAACATACGGGACCAAAAAGGCTATTTTGCCTAAAAATTATTTTAGTGTTAGAGATAATAAGGGAAAGGTGTTCATTTGTGAAGTGTAAGTGAGGGCAAGATGGGAAGACCATAGAAAGGGTCCGAGGATTAAACTAGGGAAAAGAGTTTAGTGGTCTCACTTTGTGCATTCGTAAGAATTTGGAGAAACATCGAGAAGAGAAGGCTAGGGCACAAAGAGGCAAGAGGAACCTTGGTTTTAGTAGAACACGAAGAGAAGTCGGATTCAACTACGATTTAAGGGAAGGGGAGTTTTATCATTGTTATTATAATTGATTTAAGGCTTAGATACTTGTAGGATTATTGGGGATTTAGTGTAGTTTTGATAGTGAGATAAATATGATGAAATTGATGATGATTTGAGGTAGTAATTGCTTCCAATTGATGCATAGGATGTATGATGAATTGAGTTGTTATTGTATGATGTAAACATGAGTAATTATGATGATTTTGTGATTTTACTAGGTTGGATTTGAGTAAAATAAGGGTTTCCTAACTGCAGGAATTCGCAGCCATAAGAAATACAAAACAGCAAAAAAATTCAGCACAAATTATCTATGCGTCGACCTGAAGAATAGGGAGGTTCAACCTAAGCACACTTGAGGAAAACAGACTCCTCAAATATGACTTATGCGTCAACCTGAGCACGGATTTGCGTCAAATCATGCATGCCTAAAGAATCGGTATGCGTCGACCTGAGAGTTGATCTGAGCAGTCCCAAGTGACATCCATTTTTTTGACAGATTTTCCTAATGCCATAACTTAAGTTTTCGAACTCTGATTGATGCGACGTTCAAAGTGTTGGAAAGCTAACACAATGAAATTTACACTAGTAGAATAAAATTACTTATAGGATGTAGTTTTCTAGTGCTTTTATTATGAATAGTTTATGAGACTATGTAGTGATAAAATAGTAAGTATTCTATTTGCTATGAATTGACATAACCATGTCATGATATAACTTTATGTATGTTTTCCTTATGATGATTTGATGTTATTTTGATGATGATGTGTGTTTTCCTTATGACGAGATGGTGAGACCATGGAATGATATACCAATAGGTAATGCTTTCTATTATTAATTGACTTAACGTATGTTCTATAATGAATTGATGTTTTTGCAATGATTATGTGTGTATTATGAAGTATGTGATGATGTATGATGAATATGATGAATGATGATGAGTTTTGACTAGCAGTGGTCGTATTTATGTATTATTGTGCATCACGCATTCATAGCATATGTCAGGACATTTTTCCAGTGAAGTTTATAGGATAATTATCCAATGATGTTAGGACTCTTTGGTCCAGTGATGGCCTCAATCCCATAGTGTGGTTTGAGTGTAACTTGTGATATGCTCAGGTTCCAAGCGGGAATCAATCTTATAGATGGGGATCTTTGGAGATAACGATGACTAAGTCATCAGTAAAGTTTTGGTACCACATGCATGATTCTCATGAAGTTGCATTTCATTATTCGTGGTATTGCACAACACTTGGATTAAGTGATGTATTTGATTGATTCTTGAGTATGATGTTTTGTATTTTTTAAGTGTTATACTTGATTGATTCTTGGTCTTCAACACTTAGTCTTCAGAACCATTTGTCTTCAGAAACTTGTGTCTTCAGAACTTCAAGTCTTCATAGTCTTCAGAACCACGTTTTCAGAGTCTTCAACACTTTGTCTTCAGAATGGTTTCTTTAGAATTCATATCAGAGTAATGATTTTACATGCTTCTGAGGCTTTCCTACTGTTCATCAAAATTTGTGTAGTGCGGAAACATAACTTAGTAGCTTCTGATGTTTTGGCCACGCCTTTTCATCAAAATTAGAACCTGTTTGTTAAGTACTCAACAGAACAAATGTTAGTATAACAAAATTGTTCATAAAACATACTCATTGTTATCATCAAAACTCAGAGACATATTCTAGAACCAAATCTTATTCTAACAATCTTCCCCTTTTTGATGATGACAAAACTATGTATTTTGATGACACAATTTTTTACATAGTTGTTAGTGCTTTTGAGGATTGGCTTTATGTTTGGTAAAACTAATTTAGCAGCAATAGGTTAAATACAACTATAACTTGTAAGAGAAAGTAGGTTAAAGTTCTATTTAATGGAGAAACATGTTGTGTTGAAATGTTTCAACATCAGGAACAACAGTTCGAAGAAGATGTCGTGACATCGTATTTGAGCTGACAGTTTGGATTCTGTTATAACAGAAATAGAATATTCCCAAAACATTAAATCCTATGTGGAGCTATATCTAAGGAGAACAAGGAGAACATTTAGGAAACTAAATGTTGAAAGATTTTATAGGAGAATCTGTTGCAAAAGTGTAACAACTTATTGTTGTTACTTGGAGCATATTTTATGGAGATATTTATGGAGAATATCTTGGAGCTTATATTGTGGAGCAATTTTAGCAACAGTTTGTTATGTCAGTTTGTTATGATTTAAAGGTCAAAAGAATCAAGTCAGAATATTGAAGATTATATAGTTTCTAATCATGGAGACAATTTAGGAAACTTATGATTAAAGACCTTTCTTTTAGCAGAAAATTTTTGTGGTTTTGTAACAGCAAATAAGGCTGTGATTGAAGGCCCAAATCCAGTTGGGTAATAGGTTATAAATAAGCAGTTGTAACCTAGTTTTAGTAAGCTAGCCGATTCTATTCAAATATGTAACCATTAGGGTTAGCCATGTAAGTTAACCACCGGGATTGTGGGATGGTCACTGATTTGTGCCTCGAAGCCTGTAGGCGAGAGGTTTATTTTACTCACTCAAAAACTGTGAAGCAATGAGTGCAGTATTGTTTGTGGAGGAAGCTTTGAAGCAACTCCAAGTTTTATTTATTTGAGTGTTTAGAATGTCAGAAATTAGGCCGTTGATGCAAAGGATGGGGTGTTGACTGCTAAACATCATTGCTATGATTGGGAGTGGAATGGAGATATTCCATATCTAGGGAGGACCTAGGTAGAAGGGTCATTGGGTAGTGATTAAGTGAGAAGTTGTAAACGGGGGAGTTTAACTTTGAATTGATACTGCTAATAGTGGATTTCATCCCTGGCTTGGTAGCCCCTAGAGTACGTATTGTTGTATACCAAACTGGGTTGTGAGCGGAACAAACGTAAACATGATGTCATGCAATAATGTCAAAAGCTACGGCGATTTAAACATCCAAACACAATGAACCAGTATTATCACCGATCACACGAATAAGGAGTTGAAATCAACATCGTTGACAACCTGCACCAGTCACCAAAAAACTTGTCTGCTCTAAAATTATCTGCAACAAATAGAAACAACAGTAGGAACTGAGTTATCCTGGTTTGCAATATACCATACTCAGGTTTGATTTCCTAATTGTTTGGCTAAGCCAACCAAAAAATGAGCTGCAGAATTTGAATTTACAACTAATTAACTATTGAACGAAATTCATACTCAGATTCGATTTTTCAGTTTTTCTCTCTTGTGAAATATACAGTGCATTGCAAACTGAAATTTAACATAATAATAAGATATGCAAACAGATAAAATTGCATTACCTGTCTGATTTTCTCAATTCCTGCGACAACAATAAAATTAGGAAGCTGGAAGAGCTATTTCTCAATACCTCTTTCCCCTGCAAAATCAATATAAATATTATAAGACTCAAATAACTCATGTGTACATGACTATGAAATTATGTGGCCAGACCTTATTAATTATAAAACATCAAAGAAAATAGGAACTCAACCCAGACATTAAGCACGGTGAAAGGTATATTAAAATACAAAGCATAACTATTAACACCTTAGTTATAAATGTTCAATGAAATTAAACAAAAAAAAAGGATAAATGACTATAAGCCCATGTTATACATGTAGATAATGTTGACACAAATATAATAATTTTAACCAATGTAAACAACTAAGCAAAGTAGAGATTTCAGACTTCATACTTTTCCTATCATGAGTAAGCTACTTATACTCACCAGTATCACTGCATTTCTTCTCAGCCGATTCAAGATCTGCCTGAAGCTTTTATTTTCTTCCCTTAAACCACCTTACACATTGATGTAATCTCTTGATGAGATCTACCATATTCTCCATTTTTTTCTACAAAACAAAAAGCAAAAAAACCAAACCCAAAAATGAAACCAGCTTAACCATAATAGCAAAACCTAGTGAATAATCAAATTTAAAATCAACAAACTAACACAGCACAAACAATACACATTGCGGCAGTGTTAGCTGGAGATTTCGACCAAAGGATCATGATACTTTAAAAGTGTTATGTTATGAAGAAAAAATGGTTTTTATGAAGCTATTTTAAGTCTTGTCCTTGAAGGAAAAGATTTGTTGTATCGAAGGATGTTATGGAAGAGATTTTATAATCTTTGCAAGTACCCTTCGACAAGAGCGTCAGCAGAGTCGGAGTGTTAAGCGGGAAAGTTTGAAATTCAAATGGAACGGTTTTGCATGACGAACGCGTGGAAGCATCTAAAACGAAGCGACGTTTGAAATGTCGGACGTGGCAGTAATCTACGTAGAGATCGTTAGGGTCGAACTAGTATAAATAAAAGTCTTAATGTGTAGATTAAGGTGTGTTCAAATTAATATACAGAAATTCACAAAAGTTACTCGAAGTACCAGCGTTAGAGAAAAGAGAATTTGCTGAAATAATGTATGTTTGAAGAACACCACATTTACTCTCTGTTTTACTTATTCAATATAAGTCAAATTTACATCGAAAGTCTTTACTTTGCTTTCTTTACATTTACAAGTTTATTCATTTGAGTCATTTACTTACCACAATTTAATTTAAAGTCTTTTACATGTGGTTTACTTACATTTCGTCATTTATTTCTTTAATCTTTAAGTTGCACTTAGAGTTATTGTTAATTCTTAAAATTCAAAATTAGTCAAAAGATTTTGATAATATTCATAACCCAGAAATATTATCAATCATGAATCAAATCATAAAGATACGAACTCTCGAGACAAATGACCTATGATCAATCTAGTCGATCTTGTAAATTACCAAAGTATATACCTTTGGAAGACTAGCGGTTGTTTGTCAGAAATCACTGGTAAACAAATTGGCACGCCCAGTGGGACGGTGTCAAAGAGTAAGTTAGTATCATTTATACAATCTTTTGAGTTAAGTTTTATTTGGTTTTGATGCGTAAATTCGTCTTCACTATTGTTGTATGAACCTTAGAAGTGGAAAGACAACCAACGATAAACAGCCAATACCCAAAAGAAAATTAATAGAAAGATGGTCAATTCGACCAGTGATCAAGGAGGACAAAATCCTCCACAAAGATCAGGCACGGCCGTGGCAACTTCTTCGACTTTGATGTCTGGATCTCAAGCCATGCCTACATCTACAGCACCTGTGGCTACCAACACATCTATGCCAACGTCCACAGGGACGATACCAACAGTTAGTTCGACTACAACGCCTCCCTTTGTGAATACAACAGAAACTCCACAAAATACACAAGCTTCTTTATTCTCGACAAATTTCACGAATCAGGGTCAAGTGTACACCCCTAGACCAACAGGATTCGAAGGTTTTAGGCCTTGGAGGAATCAACCATATGGGATGCGAGCATCCTTTATGTCTGGATTAAACAATAATACATTCACCCAGCCTAATATGTCCATATAGGACCAACCAGGTTATACCCCAGGAGGAAGAACCAACTATAGAACAAATTTGACCACCTAGACAAGGGCCTGGCGAAAGAGTCTTAGGGGTAGGGATAAAACAAAAAACAAAGAGAATTGACGCTGTTCGACAGGAAATTCCTGGCGAACAACCTGGGCGAGTCATGATGGTTAATAGAAACCAAGATGCAGACAAAGTAATTCATAGGGTTAGGCAAGACAACCAAATGGAAACTAGTTTGACTACTATGATAGAAAGGATCATGGCCCAGAACAGCCTAAACACCGGACTTCGAAGGCCAAATTATACCTCCCCTTTTTCAGATTATGTTTTACAAACTGAATTACCAAGGGTTCGTAAGGTCCCTAAGTTCACTAAACTCTCAGGAGATACTAGTGAATCCACTATGGAACATATAGGCAGATACATGACAGAGGCAGGGGATTTAGCGAATAATGAAGATCTGAGGATGAAGTATTTCCCCAGTTCGTTGACTAAGAATGCTTTTACATGGTTTACAACTCTCCCACCAGGTTCTATAGATACCTGGTCTCACTTAGAGAGATTATTCCATGAGCAGTTCTATATGGGCCAAACCAAGATAAGTCTTAAGGAATTGGCCAGTATTTCAAAAGGAAATTTACTGAACCTATAGATGATTATTTGAATAGGTTCCGTTTACTAAAGGCTAGGTGCTTCACAGTGGTGCCTGAACATGAACTAGTGGAAATGGCCGCTAGGGGTCTAGATTATTCTATCAGGAAAAAACTAGATACTCAATATTAACGAGACATGGCCCAGTTGGCCGATAGGGTTCGTCAGGTCGGACGCTTAAAAGATGAAATGGCTAGAGCAAATAAAAATTATAAAAAGGAAAGGGTTGCCTACGTCGAAGCCGACGAAGGAGAGCCTGGAATTTTCGATGACCAATATGGTTTCGAGGATTTTGAAGTAGGTTTGGCTGAATTAAAAGACGCAACCCCTTATTCTTGTAAATTGCTTACACCATCAAACAGGAAAAACCATGCCAAAAATGAAAAGAATGATAAGTTTCCTAAGAAAACCTACACATTCGATGTGACTAAATGCGATGAAATATTTGATTTACTTGTGAAAGATGGCCAAATGGTGATACCTCCAAATACTAAAGTTCCTCCATTGGAACAGCGGAAGAAGAGAGGTTACTGTAAATACCATAATTTTTTGGACCACCAAACCTCACAATGTTCTCTTTTCAGGGATCTTATTCAAAATGCAATCAAGGAAGACCGTTTGAGGTTTGCAGACAAGGGGAAGAACCAGATAAAAGTGGATGCTGATCCCCTTAACTTTGCTGACATTAATTATGCTGAGTCTGTCGACATCAACATGGTCGATTTGGTTGAAGTTGAGGCGAAAGAGATTTCAGGGAATGAAAGGTATATCCTAATTGGAAAGCAGGCTACTGATAGCCTAGAGGATGATGTTACCTTTAGAACAACTGTCAAGGGTAAGCATGTTACTAACGTCAAACCAAAGACTACTGAAGGTCTTGAAGGGGAGACGTTTATGACTGGTGAAGGCCTAAGGAAGAAATTTGAGGAAATTTCCGTTGCTGAGGGCGCCAACTTAGGCGCCAACATGGTCAATCTAGGCCATTCCACCCCAAAAATGGAGGAAGTTGAAAGCTTCTTGAAGAAAGAGGGAACGCAACCTCGATATCCTAAAGCTGACGAGACTCTGAAGGAATGCATTTGGAGGTGTCACAAACAAAGCTCTGATATGCTGCTATGTCCAAGGTGTAGCATACAGGTGAGTCCAAGGGTAGCATAAAACCACAAAACGTGGCAGCACACCAGAACTGAATGGAATTGGAGAAGAGAAAGTTAGTTGCTGGCATTATATCCCAAACCAGGAGAAATCTTATTGGGATTTTTGGTACATTGCCACAAAGATGAGACAAAATGCTTGATGTGTCCTAGATGTGGGGCAGTCTACAACAGAAAGATGGTTGAGGCTTTCGAAAGAATTCCGTCGAATCAAAGGTGGGATGCACGTAGAGGCAACCCATATCTGTACATATTTGAAAAAAGGGGAGTTCCGAGAAGACAAGACAACCCCCACCCAAAGGCTAGGAAAGTTACCTTAAAATTGCCAGCACAGATCCCAGAGGACAGATGGACCCAGGCAGGGTCGAATAAAGGCAAATGGAGAAACTTCGACATAGGAGAAAGAACTTCCTGGGCCTACAGGAGGCAATCCCAAGCAACTGAAAGGGAGGCTATCAGGTTAGGGAACTACAAAGGTAAAAATCCTATGTCAAGATCCCAATGGAGGAGGCACCAGAGACTAAGAAAAGTGGAGAGAGAGAGAGAGAGACAGTTTCGATGGAGGTTGGATAATCCAGCAACATGAAAGATCCTTTAAGCATGACAAACTCTACAAAACCTATAGTGGGAAGGAAATTATTTCCTTCTGAAGACCAGAAAGAGAGTCAGAAGATTGAGAACCTACGCTTAGGAGTGTCTGATTTCCTTTGTTGTTGTGGAACTGCCTTAGCGGATAGGTTGCATTTATTACGACCTTTCGGGTTGTGCACAGCACTAGCCATAGGAGGTTTCTCAGGTGAGTTGAAACCAATGATCTTTTCATCAATTAAGTCTTGAATCTTGTGCTTCAATTGCCAACAATCTTCTTTATCGTGACAAAGATTATTCCAATGATAAGCACATCTCGCATGGTACTTGTACCCAGGAGTAGGATTAGCAGGAAATGAATATGGAGGAAATAGATTTATCAAGTTCTGATTGAGCAGTTGTTGCAGAACTTGAGACAGCGGCACGTGCAGTGGAGTAAATGATCGCTTAGGTTTGGATTTCCGATTATCTTTACTACCTTGAAGCTTATGTTGACTCCTCTCTTTCTTGATCAGAAGTGTCTTTTAATTCTTCTCGCCCCTTGGCCAAGTTAAGGATCATCTCTTGGAACTGGTTGTTCTGAGCCTGAAGATTTTGACCGATTGCTCGAGATCCATGATGCTGAAATAAACAACGAGGAAGGATGAGAAACCCGTCATAGGAAACCTGTTGTGCGATGTTATGAATGCAAATGCAATATTTTCAAGGATCTTTAGGAATTTAGTTAGCGACATTAGAGAATGATTAGTCTCGGCTTCGTCGTTTGAAGAATCTAACTTTTGTCTTTGAACGTCCTTCTTTGAGAATCAAGCTCCCCATATCGAGTGGGTCATCGCCTCTGATTCGGGATACTTCCGAATTTGAAGGTACATGGCTAGAGGAAAATAAATCCTCTTGCCCCTTGATAGGTGCCGAGCCTTTGAATTGGAAGGTATGTGGCTAGAGGAATATAAATCCTCTTGCCCCTTGATTAGGAATTCAGTCCTTGATAAGAGTACCTAAAATTGTGTGCCCTAAATCCCTAAGATCCTTGAAAGGGTTAGTTAACATGCTATGTTATGATGTTATGATGTCATGATGTTATGTAAATGCAGTGCATCAGGCAAAGCGTAAGATAGTAGGGACAAAGAAGTCCTACAAGCAAAACCTGCAAGGAAATCAAAGGGTTAGATAACCAACAAGTCACACAAGAGTCCTTAAGTTCAAAGGCTTGCATGGAGTTTGACTAGGTAGCTACCCTTCCCCAAAGGTAACTCTAAGGATAAGGATGATATCAGCAACGGGTTCTACCAGTTATTCAAAATTGTCAGCCCTTCTAAAGCACCCTCGGACATGATACATTCGCATCATGCAATGATACTTTGAGAAAGAACCTATCTGAATTGTAGTATCGGGTAGCGACTAGGTTCTCAACATTTGTCAATATTAGTCCCCCCCACTACGTTCCTAAAGGCCAAGATGGGTTAAAGGTAACTAAAGGTCCTTGAGCTCCGGCGCACCCACAGGCACATACATAGACCTCCCTCATTTGAGAATGGTGTGCATATGGCTATGGAGTCCTAACTCAAGTGTGAATTTCATATTGACTCTTCTCCCACATATGTGAAAGAGGTCGCCATGACTATGCCACTCCTATCTTAAGTGTACTTGAATCCGGGTATAGGATTCGTCCTTCATTTATTTCCCAAAACAGCCCTGAAAAATAAAGCAAGCAAAGCAAACAATAGAAAACATTTAAGTGATCCTAAACTTTTAAGGTAACCCCTCTTTTATTCGAAAATCCCCAACAGAGTCGCCAGTTCTGTAATACGGTGAACTAACTTTATTGAAATGTGCGGATAGTAAGAGTCGCCACCGACTTTTATTTTATCCAATTAGGAAAGGCTAAAAGAACAGGAAAGACCTTTGAAAGATTTTGATTTCGGGGGGTAAGTTATACAAAGGGAAGGAATAAAGCACCCTTTGTATCCATGGTTATCCATGGGCTCTTAAAAATAAATAAAAGGGGAATTAAGTAATTAAAAAAATATATAATAAAAAAAGTTAGAAAACTTAGCTATGATCTTGTGTGACGAGGTCTGGAAGGTCCATGGTGGTCTTGCAGGTTTAGGACGTTTGGATCTGCGCTTGTGAGGATCCAACGAATGAGACATGAGGGTTTACCATAGGCGTTCGCTGTCTGGCTGCACTGGATTCATGTTTAAATGAGTTGAAAAATAAATTTGTATACCCTGGGGATCGATCCTATGTTGTCTTGGTCACATGCACAATTCTCTTGCCAACTGAGCTGGATACATTAGTCAAATATTATATGCGTTTAATAAAATAAATATAGAGACACGCACTAAATGCAGAGAGTCAAAGTGGGACCCCCTGGACTTTTATGTAAACCAATGAGAAATAGAAAGATAACGCTGGGGATTTGACTGGCCATTAGAGAACAGCCTCATGCGTGAGTCAGCGTTTCAGACTTCCAGGTCATCATCTTCTTCGCGCAGCCTGCGGATTTTGCTGCGGAAATAACTATGGAATTACCTGCGAATTTCCTTGGAATTCTGCAGACAACGAAAACGCAGGGAATCAACGTTATCCAAATAAAAAGAGTGCCCAGATCCACATAAAAACTTCCCCTGAGTTCATTGGTGTGGTCGTTTTGTTCATTAGGTGACTGTATCATGCAAACCGAACCCTACAAGATTCATTCCCTAGCCATGGTGTTTCTTTCTCCCTGCGTCAAAGCATGGCTCCATCGATCCAGACCTCTTCTAAATGTCCCCATGAACTCGTATACATACACAAATTACGTTAAAAAGCAAGGGAAAGTGCAATACGAAATTCACAAAATATGAATGAATATGTGAAGATTAGAATACATGTTATTGTTGTTATGGAAGCTTAATAAGCATGCATACTTACTCCATGTTACTTTAGAGATTGAATGGAATGGATGGAAAGCCTTGAAACTCCTTGAAACAAAAATTCACGCTTGCACTTGTTCTTCTTTTTTTTTTTGAGAAATTTTTGCCAAGTTTGTGAACCCTATTTTCTCTCCTTTTTCCTCTTAATTTCGTCCTCTCTATGTTTGGTTAGGTTTAGATATATATAGAGAGAGGAGATTAGGTCAAATATTTGGAGAGAAATCCAATCTTTTTATGACATGGAAATATGCAAATTTTTGATTGAAAATCAAATCTTAATATTTCTATTTTTGATCAATCTTCTCCAATCACCTTGGCCTTGATTTAAATTGAATATTGGATTCACAAAAATAAACCAAAATCAAATCTTTTGTGTCTTTACTATTTTATTTAATTTAAATTGAATTTAGGTGATTAAATTCAAGAATAAAATAAATAGTAATAATAAAAATGGGTGGAAAGGTATATGGGTCGTGGATCATGCTAGGAATAGGTTTAGAATCAAAGGTTTAGTCCCATTAAACAAAAAACTTTAAATTCATCACTTTGACCTCCATGCATTTTCTCAAAATCATCCAACTTGTGCAAGCCATAACTCGCTCAATATTTATCATATGGAGGTGATCTAGGAATTTTTAGAAAGCCCAAGATATCCTCTACAAGTCAGTTTGGAACATATTTTTCATTTGGAGATTTTTTCTTGATGATATAGCTCCTGACACAAAACAGCTTTTTTGCGAGCTTTTAGAAGGACCTGTAATGTTTTGGGCCATATCTCTTAAATGAAGAATTTTTAGCCTTGGCATGTGAGAGACAAAGTTGTAGAGAATTCAATTTCCTTCAAAATGAGCTTTGGATGGAAAATTTCTGATGTTCCATGTGGAAGATATGGCTGGTCAAAGTTTAGTTGACTTTTAGGTCTAAACCCTAATTTAGAAACTTTAGGTTTTGTTGATTTCCGAACTTTCCTTGATGAATCACGATCAATCCTTGATCAAATGATGAATGATACTTCAAAATGAGGATGTTGGCCAAAAATCAGGAATTTTAACTGTACTTTGACCATAGTTGACTTTTAGGTCAAACTAGTCGACTGTTGACCATTTGAACTGTAGACTGAGCAATCTTATGAATCAGAGCTTAAAACTTG
This sequence comes from Vicia villosa, assembly GCF_029867415.1. Lineage (NCBI taxonomy): Eukaryota > Viridiplantae > Streptophyta > Magnoliopsida > Fabales > Fabaceae > Vicia > Vicia villosa. The sequence goes on along the minus strand of NC_081186.1, from coordinate 30,358,175 downwards.
GCATGAGGACCCTTTGAAGCATATGAGAGGCCATTGGGTTCATTTGAGACATTAGAAGTTGTTTTCTTCTTGAGAAAAACAAAACCCTAGTTGGAGGGTTGTTGTTTAGGAGAATGTGTAGTCAGTCAAGTCTTGAGCTTCTGACATCTAGATGAGCTTGAGTATGAAAGTATGTTGGGCAAATTTTGGGGTATGACAGCGACACAAACTTGTATGTTACTATATGCTTAGTGACGACGTTATCGAAGAGAAAAATGCCCAATTCGAGAGACCACATCAGGGGTTGTAGAGTCATCTCAAACCCCTTTACATAAGGGTGAAAGTCAAACAGGTTGGAATCAATAAAGTGCAAGTAGATGGAGGTGCCGCAGTGAACCTTATGCCTCAGTTTATGCTGAAAAAGCTGGGCATGTTCGACACAGATGTTAAGCCCCACAACATGGTCTTCTCAAACTATGAAGGGAAAATTGGACAAACCTCGGGGGTTATCCAAGTAGATTTGACTGTTGGTTCAGTCACTAGACCAACAATATTCATGGTGATACCGGCGAAGACCAATTGGAACTTGCTCCTAGGAAGAGAATGGATCCATGGGATTGGAGCAGTACCCTAAACCATAATCTCTCATAATCTTTACTCCTGTAGGCCGTATTTTTGATGATTCTCCTTCTTCAGGATATCCCATAATCTATCGATCCCATTAAAACCCATTAGGGTAAGGAAAACTTCGACAGAAATCTGGCGAATATAGGCCCATGTCAACCAGCTGGGGATATTTACTCCCCAAATAAAAATGCTCTATACTTTTTAACTCTCTCCCCTAATGGGTTTCAATGGGATCGAGAGATTATGGGAGATCCTGAAGAAGGAGAATCATCAGAAATACGGCCCACGGGCTGGGACGAAAACCCTGATTATGTCTGAGTTTTCGTTCTTCGAAGAGATTTCGGCTTATCTGGCCAAAAACAAACGAAAAGCGGCTCTTGAAACCGAGATGATCAACATGGAGGTCGAAGCCAACGATGCCATGTTGAATGATGCAGGCCAGGGGGCAAGCTTCACACCAACAACCCCTGGCGAACAGGTATTAGAAGATACGTCGAATCAAAGGCTAGATGCTATCTATGACGAAGAGCCTTTGGGATTTGAGAAAGATCCAGTATCATCAAGTGCAAAGATGTTAGCTCATGACCCACTCGAAGAGGTTGATCTTGGAGATGGAACCACAAAGAGGATTACATACATCAGCACCAAACTGGACCCCAAGCTGAAGAACAAGATAGTTGAACTGCTAAAGAAAAACAAAGTCTGCTTCACTTGGGATTATGATGAAATGCCTGGTTTGAAGAGGGATCTGGTCGAACTAAAGCTGCCTATCAAGGATGGCAAGAAGCCCATCAAGCAGACACCCAGGAGGTTCTCTACAGAAATCCTTTCAAAAATTAAAAAGGAGGTTGAAAGGCTCCTCCGTTACAATTTCATCCAGACCATAAGGTATGTCAAATGGATTGCTAATATAGTTCCAGAAATTAAGAAAAATGGCTCCTTAAGAGTATGTATAGATTTTCGTGATCTGAATGCAGCAACTCCTAAGGATGAATACCCAATGCCTGTGGCAGAAATGTTAGTTGACTCAGCCGTAGGCTATGAGTATCTTAGCATGCTCGATGGATATTCTGGCTATAACCAGATTTTCATTGCAGAAGATGATGTTTCTAAAACACCATTTTGATGTTTAGGGGCAATAGGCACTTATGAGTGGATTTTTATGCCTTTTGGTTTAAAAAATGCTAGGGCAACATACCAGCATGCAATGAATTCTATCTTTCATGACTTCATAGAAACCTTTATGCAGGTTTATGAAGATGATATAGTAATAAAGTCTATATCAGACGAGGATCATCTAACCCATCTTAGCCAATCATTCGAAAGAATGAGGAAACATGGCTTGAAGATGAACCCTCTTAAGTGTGTATTCTTTGTGCAGGCTGGAGATTTTCTGGGCTTTGTGGTCCATAAAAAGGGGATAGAGATCAATCAGAATAAAATGAAGGCCATCATGGAGACCAAGGCGCAATCAACTAAAAGGAATTGCAATCTTTGCTAGGGAAGATAAATTTCCTGAGAAGGTTCATTTCAAATTTAAGTGGTCGTACGCAAGCCTTCTCTCCCCTTCTACGTCTGAAACAAGGGAAACTCGATTGGAATGATGAACATCAGCAGGCATTCGACAAGATCAAGCAATATCTGATGAATCTGCCAATCTTGTCCCCTCCATGTGCAAAGAAGCCAATGAGATTATATATATCAGCTTCTGACACTACTATAGGTAGCATGTTAGCACAGGAAAATGAAGATGGCATCGAAAGATCCATATATTATCTTAGTAGGGTTTTAAATGATGCAGAGACCAGATACACTCCTATAGAAAAGTTGTCTTTGCCTGCATTTTTCTTGTACTAAACTCAAGTATTATATAAAACCTGTTGATTTATATGTATCTTTGCATTTTGATGTCATTAAATATATGTTATCAAAGCCAATAATGCATAGTCGAATTGGTAAATGGGCGCTTGCCCTAACTGAGTATTCTTTGGCCTTTATGCCTTTGAAGGCTATGAAGGGAAAATTGTCTCAGACTTTATAGTGGATCACGCAGTGGTCGAACATCCCCAACTTTATGTGGAAATGAAACCTTGGAGATTGTTCTTCGACGGTTCTTATCATAAAGAAGGTAGTGGAGTTGGAATTTTAATAATTTCTCCTGATGGAATTCCAACAAAACTCAAGTATAGAATTGAAGGTCCCCCTTGCTCGAACAATGAAGCAGAATACGAAGCCCTTATTGCAGAACTTGAAGCTTTGTTGGAATTGGGGGAAACCAAGGTCGAAATTAAAGGAGATTCAGAGTTAGCAGTTAAGCAATTGAATAGAGAATACAAATGCATAAAAGAAAATTTGATTATGTATTTCGTCATTGCAAACAGACTACTAAAAAATTCGAGTGTGTGAACATAAAACATGTTCCAAGAATGGAAAATCAAGATGCTAATGATTTAGCACAAATAGCTTCAGGATATAGGATTTCAAAGGAGAAGCTAGAAGAACATGTCGAAGTAAGAGGGAAAGCAATGGCCACCAAGCCGTCTCCGATAGACCTAGAAGGCAACCGCTTAGGATATGCTAATGAAGAGGAGTTCGAGGTATTAGCCATTGATACTTTAGCAGATACAGATTGGAGCAGTCCAATTATTGAGTATCTTAAACACCCCTCATTAAATACATATAGAAAAACCAAGTACAGAGCTTTGTCTTATGTTTTGATAGGGAACGAGCTATTCAAGAAAACTCTTGAAGGCATCCTATTGAAATGTTTAGGAAAAAACAAAGCGTACTTAGCCTTAGCGAACATTCATAGTGGGGCATGTGGGGCACACCAAGCAGGCCATAAAATGAAATGGTTACTTTTCAGATATGGGATGTATTGGCCCACCATGCTAAAAGACTGTATAGAATTCGCTAAAGGCTGCCAAGAATGTCAAGTACATGCAGAAATTCAACATGCTCCTGCAAGCGAACTCCATGTAATCATCAAACCTTGGCCTTTTATAGGTTGGGCTTTAGATCTGATTGGAGAAATTCGACCTACTTCATCTAAAGGTCAAAGGTACATCCTCGTAGGAATTGACTATTTCACCAATTGGGTTGAAGCAGTACCTTTGGTAAACATAGACCAAGAAACTGTCATCGAATTTATTCAAAGGCAAATACTGTATAGATTTGGAATCCCATAAAGTATAACAACATATCAAGGGTCAGTGTTTACTGGTCGAAAGATGCAAGAATTTGCAAAAAAAAAAAAGGGATTCAAGTTATTAACATCCACACCCTATTATGCTCAAGCCAATGGGCAAGTCGAAGCAGCAAACAAAGTGATAATTGGTTTGATAAAAAAACATGTAGGAACAAAACCAAAAAACTGGCACAAAATGCTAGATCAGGCACTATGAGCTTGTCTAACCTCCCCTAGATCAGGCACTATAGGCTTGTCTAACCTCCCCTAAGGAAGCAACGAATGCTACACCTTTCCAGTTAACATTTGGACACAATGCAGTCTTACTTGTCGAAATCTACTTACGATCAGTACGGATCCAAAGACAAGAAGAAATTCCTTATGATTTGTATTGGGAAATGATGATGAACAAGCTGACAGAGTTAGACGAAGAAAGATTGCACGCGTTAGAAGCATTAAGAAGACAGAAGGAAAGGGTAGAGAGGGCATACAACAAAAGGGTCAAAGGTAAAGCTTTCGTTATAAATGATTTAGTTTGGAAAGCTATATTACCTATGGATAAAAAGAATAAAATTTAGGAAAATGGTCTCCACATTGGGAAGGACCATATTGAATCTTAAAAGCATTTTCAAACAATGCATATGAGATAGAAGAATTAGCAGAGGATTGAAGGATCCTAAAGGTAAATGGGAAGTATTTGAAAAAATATAAATCATTCATGCATGAAGTTAGAATTGCAACAACGTAGTAATTAAAGACTAATACAATGGCTAAGATGGCGAGTGCTTCACCAAAATGGCTTTGTCGTAAATATAATTTCAATGTATAGAACAAAAGTTGAATACAAAATAAAAAAGCATAAAGATTTTCAAGTTAACATTGTAGATGGAAAGAAAGATGTTCATTGATTGAAAATGGTGATACAATCAAACCAAAATACATCATAATAAAAACACTACAAAATGTTATAAGAAAGTCCTACAAGATATCTTCAGCTATTTTGAAGAAACAATTCACCTAAGTCAAACTTCAGGCCACTTTCAGCTTGAAGGACATCAGATAATCCTCCCATGTGCATATTTAAAGTTATACCCATCTGGGTAAAAATATATGACAAAAGGCGTCCATAAGGAATACACAAAGTCTCTCCTTGGCGTGAGCTCATGATTTCTTCTTTCAGATAATTGAAGATAGTGGGAGGTATGTTGACTTTCTTCCTAAGAAGAAAGAAATACAGAAATTGGATATCTTCCAACATTATTGTTTTTTGGTTTTCCATTCTTGGACGAAAGTTTTCTGTTAAAATTCGATGCCAAATCCTCCCTAAGAATGTAGAGAATGAAGTGTTGGGAGTAGTAAATACCTTTTTCAGGACATCGGAAATAAGCCTATTGTCATAGTCTTCAGCAGTAACCCCGATAGCTTCACATTTCATCATTTTTGAAATGAGTTTTAGAGTGAGGGCGACAGAAGACCCAAAAATGTTAGAACAAATGACAGGATTACCTTCCCTATCTTGTTGAATAGAGGCTTTCGCCTAGAATTCTACTATCAAGACTGGGTAAGTAGATCCATCTAAAATGGTTTGGTAATGTTCTAAATTTTTAGTAGCAAACATGCTAGGAAGATCAATCCCATACTCGTTGAAGTCATCAAGAGAGATGATTTTTTCTTTCAGAACAGAAGGAATGATTTCTCTGTGAGAGGAAGACATGTTGAAAATATAATATGAGGAAAATGAGAAGGAGATGAAAGGATACAAAAATAAGAGAAGTTGAGGGTTTATATAATGATAACCCATGTTGGTGATTGGTTACGCTTTGCAGCATGAGTGGGACACGTGTTAATTTTCTATAATGAAGATGTGAAGTTCACAGCATGTTCGCCTTGGAAGTTGAAGTGTAATCATTTAATAAACAGCGCACACACGTCTTAATGAAATGTTTTGGAAATATAGAGTCATAACTAGCCGACAATCAGGGACGTAGGGGTCACTGAAAGGTCTAGTCAAAGTTTATTGACTACAGGAAACGTCTATTCCTACTGATATTCGTAATCTAGAGATAACCATCATGCTTTGAAATAATAAATGCATTGGAAGGCTAAAAGTTCACCAAAATGGTTATGTCTTAAGTAGGTTACAAAAAAGAAAGCTAGTTCAAAAATAAAAATAAAGAGAAATGCAATTGAAAAAATAAATAGGGAACAACGGTCTTCATACGGTTATACTTTGTCTTTGCCAAGCGTATTTTGTACTGAACCGCGGTCTGAATTCCTTTAAGCCGTGCAATCTCTGCATCCATAGTAGTATCCTTTTCGACATGTTCAACACTTTGCTTGGCTAGTCGAGTTTCTTTAGTGTTATCTAAACCCTGGATAGCAGCTTGTTTCGCTTTAGCATCAGAGATTTTCTTACGCAACTCTTCGATCTGGGATTCCCTGAGCTTGATGGAAGCTGTATAAGTATCAAACTGGGTTTGTGCTGATTTTTTAGAATCAAATAGCTTTTCAAACGCCTCAGAGGTTCGAAACGCATTGTCGAATTCAGCAGTTTGGGCTTGTTCAGCTGATTTGATTTTCTCCTTGACATCCACTTCCCTATTATGTTCTGCTTGAATTTGATGTATCATGTTCTGGATGTCAACAAGGGCTTCGCCTACATTAGTGGGGAAAGCAGTAATGTCGATTTTATTTATCAGTTGTTTGATGTTAAAACTTGCACCCACATTCGTCTTTAGCTTCTCAAAAAGATCAACTTCGAAGACAGCTATCTTCACTTGCTTCAGAAGTTCTTCATAAGACGCTTCGCTGGTACTATTGCCAGAATGAGTTGAAACTCCAGAGATGCTCTTTTTAAAAGACGATTCCCTTTGAGCCAACATTAATTTGACATACTTGAGAGGATCTTTCTGTTTCAGAGCATATTTCTCCTCTTTAGTAAGTGACATAGGCAAGCTTTGGTTGGCGGATGGTAGAATGATAGTATGTTGCGTTGTTGTTGCAGTAGCAGCTTTGTCAGTAGTGGATTTATCATTCCTAGGCGTGGTTTCTTGTTCACCCATTTCTTCATATTGAACGAAGAATTGATCAACATTATCGATAGATGGGTCATCATCCTCAGTATAATCTGTGTGGAACTTGGATCGTGTAGGAGGATTGCTGGGAGTTTGTTCAGAATCTTTTTCTCCCTCTAGATGGGCTTCGTCAGTTGAGTTCAAGTTTTTTCTACCATCTTCTCCAGGAGAGGAAGTCTCTTGATCATTTTGAGCCTCAGTTGGCTCAGGCTGTTGGGCTCCAGTCGAAGATCCTTTGTTTTGGACAACGTTGGTTGGAGGCGGAGATGGATTTTTGTCAGCTAAAGGCCCACTCTGGTTGTCAGTCGAAATCCGAGGAGCAGCAGTTTGTTCCTGAAATTAAGAATGTTAAAATAGAAAGGATATTTTCTCTAAGAGGGAAAGTAGTGACAAAGCTTTACCTGTAGAGTCTCAGGGTCTGAAGCATTACTCCTGATACGCTCTAGAGCTACATCACCAGAAGCTTGAGGTTGAAGTTCTAAGTGAAAAAAGGGGGGATAATTTTGAGTTGGATGTCTGGGATATTGGTGTTTTGATAAGAGGCAACAGTTTCCTTACTCTTTTTTTTTTCTTTTTTAAAGGTCTGGGGGAATCCTCGTCCTCATCTTCGATAACGGTGACGTTGCTAGAGGAGACTTTTCTTTTACCTGGTGTTAATGGAGGTTTACCATCACCCTGAAAAGAAGGCAAGTAAATATTTAGAAAAAAAGGGAGAAAGGCAAAGAGATCATATAATCGACTACCTTTGAGCCTCTTGTTATTTTTGGAGCAACTTCTTCAGTCAGAATTTCTTGACTGGAAGAGGAAGTGGGTTGAGAAGTAGTGGTTGAAGCGGTTTTTGCCAAGAGTTTATCCTTCTTCACTGCTTTTCTTTCAACAGTTGAAAAGAATGTGGGTTAGTCAAAACATAATATGTTAAAAATCAGTAAAGGTTGAAAGCTTGTAAAACCAAGAAATCCAAACATTCCACGCCTTGACCTATCGGAGAGGTTATTCTCACTGCATCTAAGTCGAAGTGGAGAAAGCCTTTGAAACTGTCTAAGGTATGTTTGGTCGCAACCACTCTTTTAGCAGGTTTTTTATAGTCATTTTTTAAATCATTAAAGATATTCCCACACACGAACCAATCTGGTAAGGAGGAAAAAATGATAAAGCAAAATCTGCACTGGGTAAATTTGGAAATTTGGGTGGTTCGAACTTAAAAGCCAGATCATATCTGAATTCAGAATTTACAGCTCTAAGAGTTTTTCTCTTAGCTATTTATTTTGTAAATTTCTCTTTTAAAATGGAAGCTGCATTACAAACTGTTCGAACAATTTGTGTGGGATCATAGACAATTTCAAAGTACTTTTGGAATGCTTGGATCTCTTCAGAATGTGTAAGCTTACCCTTGTAAGAGTGGTCCTGCAAACATGAAAAAGCTTTTGTTAAATTCGCTTTGATTTCATCAGTGGTATACATATTGTCGCAATAGAATTCTATCCACCATTGACTGTATCCTTTTGTGACATAAAATGATGGCTGATATGCTATCAAATGAAATTCAACAAAGTTTGCATGATAGCTTTGGTGTGTTGCAATGTCTCGGGCCGTCCAATCAGTCCCTGCAACACATAATTCACGCTTTCGTTTGAAGAGAGACACATGATTGAGTTGACATAACCCAAATTGTCGAGAGACAAAATTTGGTTGGTAAACTAATAAGCATACATCGCTTTTCAGTGGTAAGATTCTTGAAACCAATAGCCTTGGGAGCAAAAACACACGCCATATATCTTCAATCTACGCATTGGCATCCTTAATAGCGTATTCAGGTGAAGTAGTAAACCAAGAGGGGCCATGAGTTCGTTTGGTGAATGGATCCATTGAAGGAGTAAAATTATGGCGTTTGGAAAACATCAAAGTATATTTGGTGAGAGAGGCTTGAAAGTTATTGCCTTCATCAGTTGGAGTCAGTTGAAGAAGCCTAATGCTTTCAATACTTCTGTCTTTTACCGCTGGGTCATTTTCATCAACACGTCCATGCGTTGGCAAAGAAGGTTCAAAGGTGGCATTTAGCCACAATTGAAGAAGTTAGTAAGGTCCAGACAGAAGTAGGTTGGTGCCAGGTGTATAGTCTTTTAATTTTGCACTTGCAGACCCTAGACTTTCATACAAACTGGCTAGCAGGAGTTCACTTAAACATATTTTTTGACCATTATGCAACTGATTGGCAAGGGTTAGAAATCTCTTTGCGACTTGCAGGGATTTGGAACAAAAGAAAAATTTAGATAACCAAAAACCTAGTAATGCTATGTGTTCTACGTCAAAAACATGTTCTCCTGAAGTGTGGTATAAATTGATGTAAGAACTGAATGAAGCATTTTTGACGTTGAAGCCAATTAAGTCTTCACTATCCTGATAAGGGCCGAAAGTCTCTCATGTTGGAGGAAGTCCAGATATGGCAGCTATGTCGAAAATCTTAGGTGTTATCATTCCGCATGGAAGGTGAAAAGTGTTGTATGTACCATCCCAGAAGTACAGGCTAGACAACAATAAGGGTTGGCAATAGCTGAATCCTAGTTTGGACATTTGAATTAGGTCGAAGATGCCTAATTCCTTCCAAAACGATGCCTTTTGTTTTTCAACTTTAGTTAACCAAAATAGATAACATTTGTCTAAGGTTGGACAAGAACGAAAAGGTCTGGAATTCTCAGTTATATAATCTAACTGGAAAGCTTCTCTTTCTATGATAGAAGGTGAAGAGGTACCGTCAGAGGTCTTTTCTTTAATAGGTTCAGCCAAATTCTGGTTTGAATCTTCATCCTTTGAGGGAGCGATTTTATTTGCTATGGGTTTTGTATCAAAATAACATGGAAAAAATTCTATGCATTTCTCTAAATGACCTTGAGAAACTAATGGTCCTAAAAACCCTAATTTAATTCCAGAAAGTAGGGATGGAATCATTACCTGGGAAGTGAAAATAGCTCTTTGTTCTTTAGTAAGCTTTGGAGCTGTAATGTACTCTCGATTCCCAACCGTGACGATCTTACTTGTTGGAGTATCGTGAGAAGCAGAACTCTTTTGCTGATTATCAGAAGACATGATATATCTTAGAGTTATGAAAAAGGTTTTTTCTGAAAGAGAGAAGTTTCAGAAAATTGGAAATTTGAACCATGGTTGAAGATGGATGTTTGTGTAAAAGAAAGAAAGAAAGATAATGGCTAGCTTTTATAGGGCTACTCTATGAGGCAGTAGGGTACACCTGGCAGGAGTAGTGGGCTACGTGCTAGTGGTTTGGTGAGGAAGTTGAAAAATTGTTGTTCACTTTCTAGGGAATAGGCAGTTATGATGACAATAACTGAACGCACGTCTCGATGGGACATTTTTGGGAAGTCAAGTCGTGATTGACTGACAGTTATTTGACCTTTGAATTTATAAAAGGTTTTAGTCTAAATCTGGTGATCAAAAAATGCCTACTTCTGCATGAATTCAAAATAGACATTTATAGGGGGCAATTTGTTACTTGAAGATTTCGACCAAAGGATCATGATACTTTAAAAGTGTTATGTTATGAAGAAAAAATGGTTTTTATGAAGCTATTTTAAGTCTTGTCGTTGAAGGAAAAGATTTGTTGTATCGAAGGATGTGATGGAAGAGATTTTATAATCTTTGCAAGTACCCTTCGACAGGGGCGTCAGCAGAGTCGAAGTGTTGAGCGGGAAAGTTTGAAACTCAAACGGAACGGTTTTGCATGACGAATGCGTGGAAGCATCTGAAACGAAGTGACGTTTGAAATATCGGACGTGGCAATAATCTACGTAGAGACCGTTAGGGTCGAACTAGTATAAATAGAAGTCTTAATGTGTAGATTAAGGTGTGTTCGAGTTAATATACAGAAATTCACAAAAGTTACTCGAAGTACCAGCGTTAGAGAAAAGAGAATTTGCTGAAATAATGTATGTATGAAGAACACCATATTTACTCCCTGTTTTACTTATTCAATATAAGTTAAATTTACATCGAAAGTCTTTACTTTGCTTTCTTTACATTTACAAGTTTATTCATTTGAGTCATTTACTTACCGCAATTTAAGTTAAAGTCTTTTACATGTGGTTTACTTACATTTCGTCATTTATTTCTTTAATCTTTAAGTTGCACTTAGAGTTATTGTTAATTCTTAAAAGTCGAAATTAGTCAAAAGATTTTGATAATATTCATAATCTAGAAATATTATCAATCATGAATCAAACCATAAAGATACGAACTCTCGAGACACATGTCCTATGATCAATCTAGTCAATCCTGTAAGTTACCAAAGTATATACCTTTGGAATACTAGCGGTTGTTTGTCAGAAATCACTGGTAAACAGATGACCATTGTAAAAAATCGAAGCAAGAGATAGAAGGATTAGAGGGATATGATAATTCAGAAAAGGAATAAGTCATATTTATACACGGGCACAATAATCAAGAAATACCAATAATCAGGAAGTAATAATATTGATTAAGCATTGTTTAGGTATTAGGAGATGAATAATTACCATTAAAGGGATTGAATCGTGAAACTCTATAGAAGCAGAATCGTCGAAGATTATTATGCGAAATGAATGATCAGTTGAAAGCATCGAGAAATATACATTAAATTAGGGGAATGAATCGATGAAGAAGAATAGGGTTTTCCGTTTAGTTTTTATGGGGAGGGGGAATTAGGCGGCCAATGTTTTGGGAAAAGGTAATGTGTATTGTGTGGTCATAAACCAATTATAAAAAAAATAGAAAAATGACGTGTTATCCAAGACTATAGAGAATATATAATAATTTTTTAAAAAAATTGAATTATTAAAGTAGAAACTATTAAAATAGCAAGCTGTCTAGAATTGTGCCACTTGTCAAAATTGCCAATAAACTCATTTTGCTTTATTATTATGAATGATTTGTGATCCTGTAAATATTTATAATTTATAATACAAATTTTAAAACTGACAAATAAAATATCGCGATATATAAGAAATCACATTTGTTCAGACAAAACTCGTATGGGGTGTTTTTTTTATGGATACAAATTGTAAATCCAGGAATGTGAGGTTGAGAATCCTACATTCCAATGTTTGTTTCAAGTTTTTTAATTATGCTAAGGAATCTTTTCTTCTAAGGAATATCAATTGTGAAAGTTCAAATATTTATTCCTATGTTAAAGGATGGGAATCTTTTATTTCCATGGAAATAAAAAATAACTAACTATAACTATCTATTTTTCTATTATTTTAACATATTTGTTTATATTTTTAAAATTTTAAAATTTTAAATAAAAATAAAATTTAAAAGTATTCTTAAAAATTTTAAAAACTTATCAATAGATGGAAATAAAATTTTGGTATTAACAATCTTAAGAATAAGATTCCTTAAATTATAATTTTAATCCCTCCAACAAATACACCCGTAATTTTTTAGTTAAGTAAATAAGAAATCATGAAAAAAATACCATCAGCACTGATGAAACATGTTCGATATTAGTAATAGATAAATTGGACTTCGTCCCATTTTGAGTCTAATTTTGACAAATTTACGCAAAACATGACTTTTATCACGTGTTTTTGACTAAAATGACCATGCTTTCTCATCTAGAAGACTCTATTTTCTTCTTATTTTATTGCCATATGCGTATATATTAGAATTTCCTCAATTAATTGAGTATATAATAAATAAACTTTTACAACATTTTCTTCAGCTAGAATGTTTTCTTCATATTTTATTGTCAAGTGGCAACTCACAGAAGAACAAAGTTCAACCACCTAACAAAAATGACCCTCTGACTCTGAATTCATTCTATTGAAAAAACTTCTTATTCGTTTCTGAAATTCTATCATGAATCACACCAAAATGACCATTTTCCCAGCAATGGTAATTGTTTCTATGTTACTATTACTCTTCTCCAAATTTTCCTATGGAGCAGATACTATTACCCAATCAGAGTCACTTTCCGATGGAAGCACCTTGATTTCCAAAGAAGGAACCTTCGAGTTGGGTTTCTTTAATCCCGGTAATTCCCCGAACCGCTATGTCGGAATTTGGTACAAAAACATCCCGGTCAAAACCGTTGTTTGGGTTGCAAATCGTGATAATCCTATCAAAGACAACTCAAGCAAGTTGATGATAGACAAACAAGGAAATCTCGTTCTTCTCAACAGCAATCAGTCTCTTATATGGTCAACAAACACAACGAAGAAGGCTTCAACTCCAATTGTCCAGCTTCTGGACAACGGAAATTTAGTGATTAGAGATGAGAACGACACTGAAACTGATGAAGAAAGTTTCTTATGGCAGAGCTTTGACTATCCTACCGATACATTATTACCTGAGATGAAGCTTGGATGGGACAAGAAAACTGGTATTCATAGAATATTTACTGCATGGAAAAATTGGGAAGATCCATCTTCAGGTGATTTTGTATCATCCATGAGTCTTAGTGATAATCCTGAAGATGTTCTTTGGAAAGGTTCAACTGAGTTCTACAGAACAGGACCTATGATTGGTACTACGGATAGTGGAGCATATGGGATGAAGGCTAACCCAATTTTTAATTCAGAGGTTGTAAGCAATGAAGATGAAGCGTATTTTTCGTACACCCTAAAGAACAAATCTGTGATTTCCATAGTTGTTTTAAACCAAACTAGTTTGCTTCTTCAACGCCTTGTATGGATTCCTCAATCTAGAAAATGGAGTAACTACTTGAACCTACCACATGATACTTGTGATGGTTATAATGTTTGTGGACCATATGGAAAGTGTGTGATTGACTCATCCCCACTTTGTCAGTGTTTGGATGGGTTTAAGCCAAAATCACCGCAACAGTGGAGCACAATGAACTGGGCAGATGGATGTGTGCGCAATGGAAATTGGAGCTGTGGAGTGAAGGGAAGAGACGGTTTTTTTAAAGTTACTGGAGTGAAGTTTCCAGATACTACAAATACATGGGCTAGCGCAAATATGACACTTGATGATTGCAAGCTCAAATGTTTGCAAAATTGTTCCTGCACAGCTTACTCAGGCTTAACCTCAAATGAAGATAGTGGCGGTTGTTCCATGTGGTTTAATGATCTTAAAGACTTAAGAGATTCAGATTCTATGAGAAACTTATATGTTCGAATTGATGCATCAAATATAGGTAACAAATTCAATACTCTTTTACATAATAATGTCACTTGATCACATTAAAGAACACAATGTTTCATTGCAGGTGCTAAACATGGGTATCCTAAATTGGCTATCTTGGTAGTTTCGATCATTGTTTTTGCAGTCATTGTGATGCTATTGACTCTATACATTTATAGAAAAAAGATAAAATACAAAGGTACTTTTCTTATCCTTAAAGCATTTCATATTTCACAAAATATACTTTACTTCTGATATATATTTGTGTACCTTTAAAAGCTTTGAAGCCTAAATAACCAAATGATCATTCATTTCCTTTCAATTTGGGGGTGTACATTCTTCATTTAATACACTTAATTTAGTAGATGAATATGTATTTATCCAAAGTACTGAAAATATATTCTTTTGATCTTTTCGTTTCTCTTTAATACTATTGTTCTCATCATCTTGTTAGAAGACAATAATGAAGACGACCGTAATGATTTAGACCTCCCTTTCTTCGATCTTGCTACAATACATAAGGCCACTGATTACTTCGCAGATGATAACAAATTGGGTGAAGGTGGTTTTGGACCCGTATATAAGGTATATTTAAACTTTTTTTTGGCTCGACGTTAAAGAAAAAGTCATTTGAACTATTAAACAAATTACTTTCAATCATCAATGTAGGGTAAGTTGCAAGATGGTCAAGAAATTGCAGTCAAAAGGCTTTCAAGAAGTTCTGGACAAGGATTGAAAGAATTTAAGAACGAAGTTATTTTATGTTCTAAACTTCAACATCGAAACCTTGTTAAAATAATTGGCTATTGCATTGAAAAAGATGAAAAAATGTTGGTCTATGAATACATGCCGAACACAAGCCTTGATTCATTTATTTTTGGTAAGTAACTTTCAAAGTTCAATACTTGTCATGATACAAGTTTAATTATTTATTCATGTCATTATTGAAAGAAAGAACTACTAATTATACTTATTGCGATATTTTAACAGATCCAATTCAAAGTAAATTATTAGATTGGTCTATGCGATTTAACATCTTGTTTGGAATTGCCCGAGGTCTTCTTTACTTGCATCAAGATTCAAGGTTAAGAATTGTACACAGAGATTTAAAAGCGAGCAATATTTTATTAGACAATGATATGCAACCAAAAATTTCTGATTTTGGTCTTGCTAAAATGTGTGGAGATGATCAAATGGAAGGGGAAACAAGTCGAATAGTTGGCACATAGTAAGTAACATAAAGGTTTGATAGAGTTTTGTGGAATTGATTGAATATCAAATTTATTCTTTTTACTTCTTTTTCAGTGGTTATATGGCACCAGAATATGCCATTGACGGATTATTCTCAATTAAATCAGATGTATTTAGCTTTGGTGTCTTATTGTTAGAACTTATAAGTGGAAAGAAAAACAGAACCCTTAACTATAGTCAAGATGATCACAATCTTATTGGACATGTGAGTATCACTAAAAAATTCGATTATTTTTTCTCTACATAACATAGATAATAACTTTGTTGAAATTTTTGTAGGCATGGAGATTATGGAAAGAGGGAACCATACACACATTAATTGATGATAATTTGAAAGATACATGTATTCTTTATGAAGCTTTGCGGTGTATCCAAATAGGGCTTTTATGTCTGCAACATCATCCTGATAATAGGCCAAGTATGACATCTGTTGTTGTGATGTTGAATGGTAATAATATTTTACCTCTACCACATGAGCCAAGTTATTTATTGAAAACCATAACAAGTGAAGGAGAAACTTCTTCCGAAAGACAAAGATCTTCTTCAATAAACAATGTAACTATCTCACAATTAAATGCAAGATAGAAAAATAATAGTTTACATATGAGTTTATATGTATTATACTAGTTCTTCATTTAAGACTATGTTAGTTTAGAGTTATTCATATAAATATTGTAACTACTTTTAGTTAGTTAGGATTCATTATTGTTATTTGTTGTTGAATGATAGATAACCTCTATATTAAGAAGGTCATCACGAGATTTTAATTATCTAATTAATAATAAATGAGAGATTCATTTGAGCTCACACATGATATCAGCCATCATTTCTTTTGCTTCTGCACAATAATCTTTCTTTTTCTTCCCTGATCGCTCACATGTTTCATCACTAGAGGATGATGATAAATCTTCCACTATATAAGAAATTTGGAACATTCTTATTCATTTGGTCTAAAATTTTCTATCAAACAGCAAAACAATAAATACTAGCTATGGTATTAACAAGTTGAGAGTATGATTGTAACACACGCACTTCAGGGATATTGTGTCAATCAGAAATCCCCCCAATGTTAAAAAATGAGGCATCTCGTATAAACAATTCAATTTCTGAGGATTATGAAACTTGGATTGTTCAAGATCTATCCCTGTTTATTTGGCTTCTATCTACAATCTTTGAATCGATGGTGCAAATGGTTCTTAATATTAAACTTTCGTATGCAATGTAGGAAAAAATACATAAACAATTTCATGTAGTAATGAAAACATGTGTTCAAGGGCTACTCAGGGAACTCAAATCAACCAAGAAATTGAATAGTTCAACCTCAAAATTTGTTCTTCTCATCAAGCTCTCCCTGGTTCCTTATTTTTCAGCAAGTGACATAGTCACAAAGTGTTGCACCCCAATTTTTGACCACTTAGATCCCACCATATCTTAATTATTAGGATCATCATTGTCATCATAATCTTCATGCATTTATCATTTGTTAACCCAAAATACAAAAATTGTTGTTTGTTACTTGTGTCCCAAGACATGAGATTGATCAAGAAGAAGCTGAGCAAATTAGGATTTTGAGACCCGAAAAGAAATTCAACATTCTTCTATGATTCAAGGGATTATCTAACCAATATCAAGGTCCAAAGATGGGTCAATGCAATATCAATCACCTTCAAGTTCATCAGAAGCTCCAATTAGGGTTTTTGACCTAATTTCACTAGAGGGTTGACTTTTAATCAGGACATGGTTCCAAAACTATGATTCAAGGAAATTCAATTCAACATTATAGTCCATTCATATCATTCATTTGAAGAGGAGAGCTTGATTCATGTAGAAGTCACAAAACTGCAATTCATCTGGAAAAAGGCAACCATACAAGTCAACCTTTGACTTTTGAGAAAAATGGTCAACTATGGACTTGGGACGATCCAAATCATCATCATATGGATATTGAAGACATTTGATCAAAGAAAATTCAAAGAATTCATCAAGAATCAAAAAGTCAACAAAAGTCAAAATTAGGGTTTTAAGTGAATTTTGACCTAATTTTGGAACTTCAAATTTTGCCTACAAACTCAAAAATCTCCAAACATGAATGTTGTAGATCTTGACAAAAACAACTTATCACAATGCAACTTTTTTCTAAAAGTGATTATTTTGAGAATATTGGATTAAGAAGGTTTATGTCTAAAAAACTTAGAAAAATTCTAAGTGTTTTCACCTAGTTTTTTCTTAACTTTAAGCCCTTTTTTCTCCATGATCCAAAAAGAGTTTGAGGAAACTTTCAACAAGTGAATTGAAGTATGTAGAAAGGGCTTTCCAAAGAGATAAGTAGCATGAAAATCCATGGCTCCATCCAAGAGTTATGATTTTGTAAAGAAGGATCCATGAACAATTGGATTCAAGAATGAAGATGAAGAAGTTATGAACCAAAACCATTTCAAATGCAAAGATTCCTTTCTTGCAGCCCATATAACTTATTCAAAGCACCATAATCAGAAGATTACGCCTTCTTTTTAGCTATAATTCAAGTGTTTAAGACATTATCCAAGTGATCATTCCATTAATGGCATAAAGATCACACTTCCATTTTGATAAAGAGGCTTTATGCACAAAGTCCACTCTCCTTGAGCCTCTCCCATATCTCCTCTGAACCAAAAGAAAATTAAACATCACAAGTAACCTCTCCAAACTCAGAATAAAGTCATGGAAGCATGCTTGAACTTGTACCTTGCCATTGGAACTCCAATTTTGACATAACTTCACAAAGAAGCAAGGTGGTACAAGGGTCACATGTGAGCTTCAAACTTCTGAATATTTTCCCTCCACAAACCCTAAATCTTGCCTATAAATAGAGGGTATCACTCCCTTGATCAATTACACCAGAATTCTCCAAGTCACTGCCTCACTTGAGATTCTCATTTTCCAAACTTTGCACTTTTATAGTGATTCTGAGTACTAGCAATTCTGGGTGTCAGATCTCTGATAAGTTTATTAGTTTTGATTTTAAAAACTTCTGTGGGTTTTATTCGCTCTTTCACTCATTCCTTTTGGAAACAATAAAGCGCGGTGGCGACTCTGTTTAAAAATGAGCTAAGTCTTTTCAATGACTCTAGTCTCACCAATTTCACCGCTACACAAAGTAAGATCATTTTAAAGTTTGGAGGAAATTTTCTTCATTATACAAATCTATGGTCAATTTGAGCCTCCAACAATCTATTATATTGAAGTGCTTATGTATGTTCAAGAAGCTCAATTGGATAAATTCAGACAAGAACTCTTTGTCTCTAATGTGTCTACAGATACTGTGCATCAAGAATCATAATTCAATTTTAATGGTACTCTCTTTCATGGTTGTGGGTGCAATCATTATGGTCAAGGTCATTCCAAGGATGGTTTTCGGGCTTCATACCTACTTGTCAGCTCTATATCAATTATAGACATGCAACTTTTAACTTTTACCAATATTTATATTACGTAACAAAATATAAGCTCTCAAGCTCAAGTTGACTGAGTTAAAGATAATTGTGCAAAGGTAACTCAACCAAGTTCAATGGCTGCTACAATAGACCAACTTTATGATACTGAGCAATTCTTGCTACGAAGAAAGTTGGAGTCTCACATATGTTTTTCCGATTCAGGTGAATCCTATAATTTAAACTCTCTTGAATCTCTTCTACATTATTATTATTTTCATATTTAGGAAATGATAAGGTGCATGTTGGTAATGTCCATTGTCTCACCATTAAATATGTTGTTCATCTCAATTTTCTTCAAAATTTTACCTAACTATAGGATAGTGTTCAACATAATAAAT
Source organism: Vicia villosa (assembly GCF_029867415.1). Lineage (NCBI taxonomy): Eukaryota > Viridiplantae > Streptophyta > Magnoliopsida > Fabales > Fabaceae > Vicia > Vicia villosa. The sequence continues at coordinate 30,339,112 of NC_081186.1, read as the reverse complement.
TCATGTTTGAATTTCATGCTAACACATGTGAAACAGTATCAGATATGTGATGTCGAATAAGATGTCACGACACAAATATCTGTTGATAACGGTTATGGAACAAGATGGCAGTAGTAATGAAAATTGTGCAGAAAGGTAAAAAACACAAAGAATTATTTACCCAGTTCGGAACTTACAGTACGAATAACAAAATAAAGATTCCTAGAACCCTAGAAATACAAATATCAGTTCCACTTAAAAGTAGGTATAGGCCAGTCTGTTTATAGAATTAGTATTGACTTAATTGGGCCTAAAACCGCATCAAGGAGGCTGCACAAATTTTGTTGCTTGATCTTCAAGAAAATAGACTTTTAATCCAATCTTTCCTAAATTGTTTCTAATTATAGAGATTTTAAAACCCAACAAATATCTCTGATTTATCTCTGATTGAGTCGATCTTGGATACACATAAGCTAACTGAATATTCCACAATATTTTGTAGCTGACAAACCAACTGATATATCTTGACAGATCGGCTCCATCAAGCACGTCCTAGTAAACATGATGTCATACCTGTAATGTTGTGACATCTTGTTCAACATGTTGAAAAACTGAATGATATGGCTTTTTATTCAACATGTTTCAGCTAGGTTGGTTTTACCAAAATTCATGCCAATCTTAGAGAAACTACAATCTCCCCCTTTGGCACATTTTGACTGAAACAACCAAATAACCATTGCATTAGAAGAACAGCAGCAGCACCGGAAAGAACCAGCAGGGTAACATAGCAGGGTAACAGCTTCCCCTCAACATATGTTAGCTTATACTAGCCAAGTATATCCTAACACAGTAGCAATAGCGAGAAGACTCCCCCTCAAGCACAAACACCTCCTGCATACTCAAATACTACTTCCCCTTTTTAGCCACAAAGTGACAAAGGTAGTAGAACTAAGCAAGCTACCTGTTAAGCATTTTTTTTATTTTTTTTTCAGAAAAGTAAACTTAAAAATATCATGGGCATTTAACCCTTACCAAATCATAAACTAAAATAAAAAGAATCACAATGAAAAACCAAACAAAATCACATGACCAACAATCATACACCAGCAACCACAGCAGAAGCTCCATTGTCTCAAATGGTACCAGTAGAAGTTGTACCCATTTCAGCATTTTTAGCTCTTCCACGTGCAGATGCAACTCATGAAGTAATTTCTATAATTCTTCATGAATACATACTGATAGGAAAGTAGCAAGTGTACTATTTTTGCCTATTGTAGTGATAAAAGGAGTTTTCTCCGAATGTCGATCTCAAGGACTGCTTGAGGATATAGAGTTGGAATATGATTTCAATTAAACAAAAGATCACTGGTAAATGGTTTGGTTTACAAGAAAATGATTAAAGTATGCAATTCAGAAAGAGTGAATAAATTAGTTAAACGAATAACAGATATGAGTAATAGGGGTAGGTGAATGATTCTGCCTGCAATAATTTCGACTTATCAGTGCAATAATATACTTCACAGCAATTGATTACCGGTTCTCTAGAGCATCTAAGCCTAAATCCTTAGTCAGAAGATCTTTGAACACATACCCTAACTTCTATGTCCATAGTCAATTACGGTAATGATCAAGCAATCAAATATCGAGAATTTTCCGGTCAAGATAAAATATTTCTAGTCCTAGATAATATTTATTATCAAATGTTCTCATTCAGGTCGATAAACAATAGCTGCCCAGCTTAATATTTATAAAAACTCAAAATTCGTTTTTCCGACGGTTTACGCATTAAGAACGATAACAAGAACAAATCAATTTAACAATGAATAACAAAAATTAATGCATTGACAAATACGAATTCATTACATTCAGAATCAGGGTCACCCCCCTTAGCAAATGGGGGTTTAGGTACTCATAACCAAAAACAAAGCAATGAAAAGAATTGTTGTCATTACAAAATCTGTCGAGGAATCAATCTTCAATTGTGTAAACTCTTGAATGATGTGAAACCCTTGCCAAATTCTGAGTTCTCCAGCGCTCTGAACGTGTCTTTTCAGTCAAAAATCGTCCAACCCGGTGAAATTCGCAGTACTGGTTTATATAGGTTTGAGATGGGCAATATTTTGGGCCTCATACGCGTATGATGCTCCCTATACGCGTATGGGCATATCCAATTTTGCACATGATTTCTACAAAACGCGTATGAGACGCGTATATGCTAGGGGTCATACGCGTATGACATTCCCATACGCGTATGAGCAGTCTTGTTTTTTGCCTTGGAATTTGAGGAACGCGTATGGGGCTTGTTGCTTATTGAGCCATACGCGTATCAGGAGGGCCATACGCGTATGGGCTGCCTTGACTTCGATTTTCTTCCTTTCTTGCTTGCTTGTCCCAGCTTTTGTGCTACTGTTCTTGGACATCCATGCTCATAAACCTGAAACCACTAATTATACCAACAAGAGCGTAAAAAGGAACCAGAAAGAGATTGTCTTAAGCAAAAAACTTTTTACTGAAAAGAACTAAGATAACTTAAAATCACGTGTTAAATCAAACAGTTTACCTGAATTCTTACTTTTTAAATGGTGAAATACTAACAAAAATGGTGACTGATCACAACCCCAAACTTAAATTGTTGCTTGTCCTCAAGCAACTTCAAATCAAGACCAATCATATCACCCCAAACTTATTTGAAACAAAATTCTTACCACAATACCTGTGAAATCTTTCGCACCTCATTTAGCGATCACCCTTTAATTCTTCCAACTTTATGCCACCATCGCTTAGAGACACTTCCATTTTGAAACATCATTCGACCTGTCAGCTTCTTTCACACTCTCACCAGTTCTCTCAGGGGTTCAAGTGTTTACACTCAAATTCATGGTATGTAATACTCACTCAATAATTCGAATGAATCCTAATCCCTGTTTACATGCATAATTCACAAACTTTTTCGAGGTCTTTAAGGATGTAATGGGGCTCGGGTTAAGGTGGAATAAAAACAAAAGGATGACGGTTACAAGTTTCACGTATGTGTCTATGCGTCTCATTACCAAACACGGTTACTGCTGGGTCTCTTGGAAAAGTCTTCGGGTAGTTCCATGCACTTATTTATGAGTACCTTTTCATTGTAATCTTTTTTTTTATATATAAAGAGTTACTCATTGTTACCCTAGGATTTCGACTTACCAATAAATGGGCAACTGGGGCTCAAAATTGGTAATTGGGCCTCAATTTGGTGGAAAGGCCCTAAATTGGTAATTGGGCCTCAATTAAATAATTACATTGCCATTTAGGTCGAAGTGGTTCGACTAAGCAATGCTTAGTAGTCGAAGCTGTTCGACTAGAAAGATGATCAGAGGCTTCAGCGTTCGATCAGAAGAATGCGAAGACTTAAGAATTTTGCTGCAGAAACTGAGGCAAAAGTCGAGAGGTATTAGAAGTTAAGAGGCAGTTTCAAGCAGTTTTCTGGCAGTTCTTACAGGACGCGTGGAGGTCTCACAATTGAAGATCTTGCATGTCGAAGACACGTGTTGACTGATAACCAGTCGACCGTTAGTAGTAGTTATTTTATTTTTACTATTTAAGCAAGTTCCATAGGAATAGTTAAGGGCCCACATTTTCTACAAAACACAAGTAAACTCAAATCTCTGTGCAATAATGAGTAACAAATGCAACCTTGGAATGTACGTATGCGTACCAATTTAATTAATGCAATCATTTTACGTTATATTTCGTCTTTCAGTGCACATTTACTGCCTTTTTTGTATTGCTTTGATTTACTTTAAAGCCTTTAATTTCAGTGTTTTACTTTTACTTTAAAGTCATTGTTGCATTCAATACAAACCAGATACACATAATATAACAAAATAAAGCAATTAGTCCTGGAGTATTCTAGTTGATTTCGCAAAAGTAACCTTTAAAAAGGAAACTAGCGCTTGTTTACCATTTTTCTGGGTAAACAAATTGGCACGCCCAGTGGGACTCGTCAATTGCTGTTTGTTTTATATTTGTTAGTATAATAGTTATGTATGATATTAAGAAGTGGTCGGGAATTAACTAACATGGCTGAAGTTAATACAAATAATTCTGATCTTTCTGGAAATCAAGGAGTTGTTCCGACCGGAACAACACCACAAAGTGCCGCAGATTCATCCCCAGTTAGAACAACAAATACTGGTGGATCGACGACAGCAATATTGGTATCATCACCAACGAATGTACGGTCACCGTTTAATCCGTTACGACCGCCATTTCATGGAATGATGCCTCCACCAGGTTTTAACCCTCAGTTTGGAATGCCCACGTCTATGATGCAAGGTTTGCACACAAATCCTTCATTATATTCTGACAACATGATGGCTACAAGCACATCAAATCCAGGGGGTCGACCTATAGGCATAGGATATAATCACCAGGCTTTGCCATCTTTAAGTACTACGTCAATGTTGTCAATTCGACAGCAAATAGACGAAAGTAATCATGAAATGGTGAATGCCCTTACTCAACAAATGGGAACTGTTTTTACTCCCATGATAAATAACACGAACCAAAGTTATGAAATATTGGCTGGACAAATGGCCAGAATTGTAGATTTCTTTGGAGCGCCCCCACAACCAAACCTTTCGACTACTCAAGGGTCGAATGTGAGAGGGGTCGAACCTATAGGACAAGGAGATCAAATTGAGCAAGAGATCCCTAGAATAGTACGAAGGCATCAGGATGCTGACCAGGTTCTTAGGAACATCCAGCAAGATGTCAATGTTGGACACAGTAATATCTCTAATGTAGTCGAACAAATTTGAGTTCAGAATGGAATAAATGTAGGTTTGCATAGACCAAATTTCGTTTCCCCGTTGTCAGAATACGTAAGGCAAACAGAATTGCCTAGGGGGTGGAAAGTCCCAAAATTCACCAAATTTGCTGGTGAGACTGGAGAGTCGACGGTCGAACATATTGCTAGGTTCCAGACAGAGGCTGGAGAAATAGCAAACAATGAAAATCTAAAGATGAAGTATTTTCCAAGTTCTTTAACAAAAAATGCATTTACCTGGTTCACGACCTTATCTCCACAATCTTTGTTCTCCTGGAACCAATTGGAACGATTGTTCCATGAACAATTTTAAATGGGACAGTCGAAAATTAGTTTGAAAGAATTAGCTGGAGTTAGGCAAAAGGGTGCAGAACCAGTCGATGACTATCTAAACCGTTTTAGGTTACTGAAAGCTAGATGTTTCACACAAATTCCTGAACATGAGTTAGTCGAAATGGCTGCAGGTGGGTTAGATTATTCCATAAGGAAGAAATTAGACACCCAACATTTGAGAGATATGGCACAACTGGCAGATAGAGTACGCCAGGTCGAAAGGCTAAAAGCTGAAAAAGCCAGAGCTAGTAAATATCATAAGAAAGAAAAGATAGCTTATGTCACTACAAGTGAGTTCGACTCTACTATCGATAGTGAATACGAAGAGGGAGAGGTGAACGTGGCTGAATTAAAGCCAGGGCCACCATATATCTGTAAATTGCTCAAGCCCTCAAAAGATAAGAATCTGATTGAAAGTAAAAATGAGAAATTTTCTAGTAAAACGTATTCATTTGATATAACAAAATGTGATGAAATATTTGATTTGCTGGTTTCTGATGGGCAAATCATAGTACCCCCAGGACTTAAAAATCCTCCTCTCGAACAAAAGAAAAAAAGAGGATTTTGTAAATTTCATAATTTCTTGGGTCATAAAACTTCTCAATGTGTCCTTTTCAGGGACTTGGTGCAGAAAGCTTTGAAAGAAGGAAGGTTACAGTTTGGAGAAAAGCCAAAGTCATCAATGCAAGTTGATATTGATCCTTTGCAAGTCGAAGAGGCTCACTATACTGAGCTTGTTGATGTGATGATGGTCGAGACTACTGATGGTTTCGTTAGAAAGCAAAACGGCGCTACTGATGGCAAAGTTTTGAACATGGTTTATCCTGAACCAAAAGAAAGTCTTTTCAAATTCCTTGAGAGATGCCACAATAACAACTCTCAAGTTGGATTATGCCCAAGGTGTGATGCTGTTTTCAATGTCGATGCTGCAAAAAAAGTGAGGTTCGATCCTCGTCGAGGCAAGAATCGTCAATTCATGTACACAGGAGAAAACAGTGGTCGAAGGGATGGAGAATACAGGAAGATGTTTGAAAAACCAAGGACTTTCCGTCCCAAGACGGATGTCCCTAAAGACAAATGGGTGAAACCTATTAACTTCAGAGGTAAACGCCCAGAATGGCAAATTCAAGGCGAGGGAACCAATGCTGAAGGCTCTTGGACAGATAGTGGATCTAAAAGAAAAGATTACATATCTCCAAACTACAAAGGAAAGAACCCCATGACTCGAACGCACTGGAGGCGTTACCAAAGAAGCCATAAGAATGGACAGGAAAATTCGAAAATGGTGCAGGCAGGATTTTCTCACTATCAGCCAAAGCCTTTTCACAGGAAGTTGACTGAAGAGCAGGCTAAAATAGCAAATGAAAGACTGGCTGCAGGAATGATCCTAGGAAAGAAACTGATTAAAGAATTGGTTAACAATGATGCTCCGACCCTCAATACAGAAAAAGAACCTGAGTATTCTCCACTGTCGGACGAAGAGGTCGACGACAACTTTGACATAGAGTCAGATGAGTTGCTAATCGACTTTGGAATTGTCTCTGTACTTCCAGCAGAGTTCGACAGAGTATCTGAGGTATCTGAGAACGAAGATGATTTTCTTCCTGACGAGAATGTGGAAGAAACACCTGTTTGTTACTATGTAATGGGAAAAGGAGTGGTAGAGGAGCAAAAGGCTGTGTTTGAGAGGCCAGGTCGAGGAATGATGTATCATTTGAAGCCTTTATTCATAAGGGCAAAAGTGGATGATGTTCCAATAAACAAAGTGTTTGTCGATGGTGGGGCTGCTGTAAACTTAATGCCTTATTCCTCACTTCAGAAAGTGGGTAAATCTGACAAAGATTTAAGGCCCCATAATATGGTGTTGTCTAATTATGAGGGCAAGACAAGTGGAATACTTGGAGTAATTCAAGTAAAACTAGCTGTTGGTTCGACTGTCAGGTCAACCATCTTTATGGTGATTGCATCACAGGCAAATTTTAAACTGCTGTTGGGTCGAGAATGGGTCCATGGAGTAGGGGCAGTTCCTTCGACCTTACATCAGCGTGTGGCCCTTTGGAGGCCAGATGGTATAGTGGAGAATATTGAAGCTGACCAAAGTTATTACAAAACTGAAAGTGGTCGTAGACACTTCGACCAACATCTGGAAAATGTAGCTCCTTGCTACAAAGCAGAAGAGGTGTATTCTTCTGATGAAAGTGTGTCTAAGTATATGAACTTAGACCCAAATTATGGTTTCATTTGGAATAAAGAAGACCCTAATGAACCATTGAACCATGAAAGTCCTCTAGAGCAGAGGACATCAGTCAAAGATGATGACCACTGAGTCAGAATACCTGGCTCGAATAACGGCTTATTTGGCCGAAAACAAAGAAAGAACGACTTTAGAAGCCGAATTAGAGAAAAATATGGCTATTGAGGCCATGTTGGTAAAAAATGAGGACAGGCCTGAAGTCGATCACCAAGTCGAACGACTTGATGGGATATACGATGATGAACCTTTAGGTTTCAAAATGGATCCATTAGGATCAGTCAAAAGAATGCAAGCTCAAGATCCCCTGGAAGAAGTTGATTTAGGTGATGGGATCATTAACAAGCCTACATATGTGAGCACGACGCTTGCAAGTTGTTTAAAAACCAAGTTGATTCGACTCCTAAGAGAATACAAAGATTGTTTTGCTTGGGACTATCACGAAATGCCTGGTTTGGGTCGACAGGTGATGGAACATCGACTACCGTTAAACCCAGGTAAAAAACCGATCAAGCAGCTTCCTAGAACTGTTTTTTGACGGTTCTAGTCACAAAAATGGATCAGGCATTGGAGTCTTGATTATTTCCCCCAAAGGACTTCCAACAAAGTTCCATTATAAAATGAAAGAAGTATGCTCTAACAATGAGGTCGAATATGAAGCCTTGATAACTGGTTTGAAGGCCCTAATAGATTTAGGGGCAAAATGAGTTGAGATTCGAGGTGATTCTGAGCTAATAATTCGACAAATCAAAAAAGAGTATAAATGCATCAAAGAAAATCTAATAATGTATTATGCAATCGTGATACGCTTATTAGAAAAATTCGAACATGTTGAGATCTTGCATGTACCAAGATCTAACAATTGCATTGCCAATGAATTGGCACAAATTGCTTCTGGGTATAGAGTTTCTAAAGACAAGTTAGAAGATATGGTCGAAATCAAGAATAAAGAATCCCATGAAGTATTAGACAAGTTAGGTCAATTGTCGACGTTAAAATTTGAGGGGGTAGGTGATAATGTTGAAAGTAAAGTTGAAAGTAAAGATTTGTATGCCTTGGAAATTTTTGCCATCGACAATATGACTGATGCTGATTGGAGAAACCCATTGGTCCAATACCTAAATAATCCAGTCGGAGGAACTGATCGAAAGATTAAATATAGAGCTCTAAACTATGTGATATTAGGAAATGATTTATACAAGAAAACAGCCGAGGGTGTATTGTTGAAATGCTTAAGTGAAGCTGAAGCATATTTGGCTGTGTCAGAAGTTCATAGAGGTGTTTGTGGAGCTCATCAGTCAGGCCATAAGATGAAAGGGCTGTTGTTTAGACAAGGTTTATATTGGCCGACAATGCTAAAAGACTGTATTGAATATGCAAGAGGATGCCAAGAGTGCCAGAAATTTTCAGGCATTCAACATGTTCCAGCCAGTGAATTGCATGCCATTGTCAAACCTTGGCCTTTTAGAGGATGGGCTTTGGATTTAATAGGAGAAATCAAACCCGCATCTTCTAAGCAACAAAGATTCATTTTAGTAGGAATAGATTATTTTACTAAATGGATAGAGGCCATCCCACTAGTTAATGCTGATCAAGAAGCAGTGATTAGTTTCATACAAAAACACATTATCTACAGATATGGGATTCCAGAGACTATTACTACTGATCAAGGATCAGTTTTTGTTGGTTGAAAGATGCAAGCTTTTGCAGCAGAGACAGGATTTAGATTACTAACATCCACTCCGTATTATGCTCAGGCTAATGGTCAAGTCGAAGCTGCTAATAAAGTTATTATAAATTTGATAAAGAAGCATGTGGGGAAAAAGCCAAGAAATTGGCATCAAACGCTCGACCAAATCCTTTGGGCTTGTCGGACGTCACCAAAGGAAGCAATAAATACTACCCCATTTCGTTTGACTTTTGGGCATGATGTTGTATTGCCTGCAGAGATTCATCTACAGTCGACAAGAATTCAACGACAAAATAGTCTCTCGTCTGACGAATACTGGAATATGATGTTAGATGAATTAGTAGAATTAGACGAAGAAAGGCTAATAGCGTTGGATAGGTTGATAAGACAAAAAGAAAAAGTGGCGAAGGCTTACAACAAGAAAGTCAAAGACAAGACATTCATGGTAGGTAATTATGTATGGAAAGTTATTCTGCCCATGGATCAAAGGAATAAGTTATTGGGTAAATGGTTTCCAAGTTGGGAAGGACCGTTTAAAATTTTGCAAGTATTTTCAAACAATGCATATGAAATTGAAGAACTAAATTCAGATGGTCGAATCTCGAGGATAAACGGTAAATATTTGAAAAAATATAAACCTATGCTTCAAGAAATTCACATAAGAGAGTAAAAACTAAGAGATTATATTAAATGGCCAAAACTTGGCCAGTCATTACAAAAAGTTCCTTCATAAAATGCGCAGTCATTACAAGAAAAAAAGAAAAAAAAAACCCAAAGCCACTAAAATATCCAATATTAGTTAACTCTTCGGTCGATGTCTTCCAAGGATAATAGAGGCAGACTTTCGGCTTCGAACATATCCATGCGTCCAGCCTTGCGCATTTTCCTCACCACACCTTGCCTGAGGAATAGGTAGGATAAGAATCTTCCATAAGGAAGACAAGTCACCACTCCTTGACGAGAGGCAGTCAAAGAGACAGCTTCCACAAGTTGCTTAAAAATCAATAGAGGAAAGTTGATTTTCTTCCCCTGAAGGGCACAGGAAATGAATTCCAAGTCTTCCACCATGATGCTATTTTCATCATGGTTGCGTGGACGAAAGTTGCCCACCAAAAGTTGGTGCCAAATTTTGATTACTTTGGCTCAAAAGGGATCATTGTCCATGAGGTCCCTTAACATATTAGAAGTGTTCATGTCGAAAATATTGTCATCAAAAGTTTCACCGGTATTGCTGCATTTCAACAAATCAGAGATTGTTGAGAGAGTGATGATGACATGAGCCCATCGAATGTTAGAGGTTATAGTAGTCCTCCCTTCTGGATCTATGCGCAAAGATGCAAATCTCCAGAATTCAATCAACATGCAGGGATAGATGTTACCATCTAAAATTTCAGGATAAAATTCAAGTCCCTGACTAGCATAAAGAGCACGAACATTGATGTGGTTCGCATCAAACTCTTCTTCAGAAAGTTTAAATTCTTTCTTGATGGAGGATCTTATGTTGGCATTTGTTAAAGGTTGTGCCATGGTGTGAAGACAAAGATTGAAGGATGAAAATGTCTAAGATGTTATGCGTAGGGAAATGCAAAAGGAAATGGAAGGAATGAGGCTATATATATAGAGAATATGTAGTTACTTCAGCAAGACAAACGTGGGAAAGGAAGTTAGAAAATCAAAGGTCGTATTAAATATCTTGGAAACTGACACAAGCAAGCTGGGAGCAGTTATAGCCCACTAACCTAGTGTTTAGGTAATAATTAGTGCTTGGGAAAATGAAATGTAATCATGGCGTAATGGGAATTAACAAAAGTCGAAACCCAAGAAAGAACTGAAACGCCATCTTTTCTCTTTCCTAAAGTTAGTCGAAAGAAGTCGCTTGGGGGGCAATTTGTTACCCTAGGATTTCGACTTACCAATAAATGGGCAACTGGGGCTCAAAATTGGTAATTGGGCCTCAATTTGGTGGAAAGGCCCTAAATTGGTAATTGGGCCTCAATTAAATAATTACATTGCCATTTAGGTCGAAGTGGTTCGACTAAGCAATGCTTAGTAGTCGAAGCTGTTCGACTAGAAAGATGATCAGAGGCTTCAGCGTTCGATCAGAAGAATGCGAAGACTTAAGAATTTTGCTGCAGAAACTGAGGCAAAAGTCGAGAGGTATTAGAAGTTAAGAGGCAGTTTCAAGCAGTTTTCTGGCAGTTCTTACAGGACGCGTGGAGGTCTCACAATTGAAGATCTTGCATGTCGAAGACACGTGTTGACTGATAACCAGTCGACCGTTAGTAGTAGTTATTTTATTTTTACTATTTAAGCAAGTTCCATAGGAATAGTTAGGGGCCCGCATTTTCTACAAAACACAAGTAAACTCAAATCTCTGTGCAATAATGAGTAACGAGTGCAACCTTGGAATGTACGTATGCGTACCAGTTTAATTAATGCAATCATTTTACGTTATATTTCGTCTTTCAGTGCACATTTACTGCCTTTTTTTTATTGCTTTGATTTACTTTAAAGCCTTTAATTTCAGTGTTTTACTTTTACTTTAAAGTCACTGTTGCATTCAATACAAACCAGATACACATAATATAACAAAATAAAGCAATTAGTCCTGGAGTATTCTAGTTGATTCCGCAAAAGTAACCTTTAAAAAGGAAACTAGCGCTTGTTTACCATTTTTCTGGGTAAACACTCATATTGTGAGTTCCTCTTTTGAATATCATTGCATAGCTACCCCAAACTTACACGTTGTTATTCCATGAGCAACCCCAAACTTACACAAAAGCCGAGAAACCAACAATTGTAATTTGCATACTTGAAACAGGGGAAGGTGACATTTAACCAGGGTGTGAGAGAAAGAAAAGATATATTATTTTTTTTTTCTTTTTTTTTTTTTTCAAGCTCGAAAATGGTGAACAATGGATAATCAAGATCAGGTGACTACACAAGGCTCTAGGGTGAAAGAAAAAACTTGCCTCAGTGTGTTATTATGCAGTATACAACAGAAAAGGACGCATGCAAACTCTGAATAGTAGAATCATACCTGAATATCCCTCATGGAAATGAATGAATAATCGGTTATATCTGATCTCACCATGGTAGGTTGATTTTGACAGGTTTCCTGATGGCTCTTCATATTGTGCGTCTTCACTAAAGTTGTCACAACGCTGTTAGGATTTCAGGATGACATTGACTAAAGTGCGTCCGATCTTGAGTCACAGGTATCTATGAATGAGGTAACATGATTGGATGATTTACACATTTGTGGAGTCTAGAATCGATGTCACCCATTTAGTTAGAACCACCATCTCTATAAACAAGAAATTCATACTAAATGATAAAACAACAGATTCATTAATAAGTTATGCCCAATGGGCGATTACAGAGAAATAAAACTAAAATAAAACAAAAACAACGAAAACAAAAGAAATGAAACAAAGTACATCATAACACAAGATAACTAGAAGCAATTGAAACAGAAAAACTAACAAACGAACTAGAAGATAACAAAGAACTCTATGCGTCGGTTCTTCCATCCCTGTCCTGCATATCCGCATCAAAACTGATGTGCTCATCGATATCAAAAGGTGTCCCCTGAACAAATGCATCTAGTGGGGATACAGTCGGCTGCGGGTTAGGGGTTTGCTGATGTGGCTGTTCTTGCGGGATAAAGGGTCCCCCCATCTGAAATGGCGCAGGGAATCCCGGAATGCGAACGATCCCAAAAGAATGGTCATCTAAAGTTCCAGAGTAACGATCACGGAAGCGCCGAGCATCATTCCACAAATCAGTCTGGTGACACATGTAGCATGCTGGAATCCCCATCTGCAGGCACTGGTCTTGCCACATACACCAGCCTGACATCATAAACCGATACAACCGAGAGTTTTCATCCATCATATCTGCAGCAAAAGATGATGGAACAGATGCAGAAGCATCTGGAGCAGTAGTACTCTCTGGTGCGGAGGTGGTGTTCTCAGGTCTCGTTGTGCCACTCGGTCCTGAACCATCAGCTCTAGGTTCTTCAGCTTGAGTGTTGTGAGGTGCAACGAGGGACAACCAACTCGACCCTAATGATTTAGCTGGTCTAACCATTGGTCCATCAAGATCCGGAACGCCTGCTTTCCTGCATAACAAATAAATCACAGAAGCATGACCGAGCGCTTTCTTGGAAGAAGATTGCGCTATGTCGTCAATATCAGAAGAGATGATCCGCCCAATGTTCACAAGACGGTGGGTCAGAAAAAAAAATAACAACATTGCTCTTTCAGCAATTAAATCAGAGCCGCTTTGATTTGTGCTCAGAGTGTGATGGACAAAGAAAGCCCAATCTTTTGGAATAGGGGCCAAATCCACAACCATCATCTTTGAAGGCGAGGCTCTTGTAGTAGGGTGCCAGTCCTTTCCTTCTTGAAGAAACAAATTTTTCATCTCGTCAAATGGCCAGAATCTTCTCATGGACATTTTCATCTCTTGATAGTGGCAATGTTCCTCGAGAGGTTTTGATTTCAGAATCCGATTAATCTTATCAGCACTAAAGTTTATTCTTTTACCCCGAACTCGAGATTCCAACACTGGATCAACCTCTGAGCCTGTTCTGAAGGCGTTGGCATAAAATTCTTGGATCAAAACTCTGCTAACAGGTTTAATCCGCTCATTCAAATATGTTAACTTTTGTTCCTGAAGAACAGTTTGGACTTCAGGTAGTTCCTCGGGTGTTAACGTCCAAGATCTTTCTTCAATGATGTTTCTGGTGGCTAAACTCTCAAACTTTGCATAGTGTGCAGCAGATCTGAATCTGTTTCGATCATATGGGGCCATGGTTGAGAAGGAAGAACAACGTAACCTGAAAACTTAGGCACAGACACACAAAAATCTACAATTCTGCAGATAAAATGAGAGCAATACGAGAACAGTGCGTATGCAAAAACAGAATAATGATCAGGAAATGATAGAAAAAATTTATATAGTAGGCCCAGAAACACATACGCGTATCATACGCTAAAATGACCGGGCAGTACGCGTATCATACGCAGCATACGCGTATGGGCAGAGGCGTTTTGAAGGGAAAAAATTCTAGATCACGTATCATGCAGTCCCATACGCGTATGGGTTGGTCCATACGCTCTTACCAACGGTCAAAAAATCAAACTGCATATATAGATCTCGTATCAAGTTCCATACGCGTATGGCTGCGTACCATGCCTCCCATATGCGTATGATACGCATATGGCCAGTGCCAATATCCTCAGATTTCAACATTCCATACGCGTATACTAGGCCTCATACGCGTATGGGCAGCCAAATTTTTCAACTCCCCTTTTTTTTAACTGAATTAAAGAAATTTGCGGTAAAACAAAATTCGTACCTTCCTTGGGTTGCCTCCCAAGCAGCGCTTCGTTTAACGTCGCATGGCTCGACGGTCTCCACATCAAGTTGTGAGACGAAGATATTGAATCAAACCTACTTCTTGGACTTGATGGTAAGGTTTTAACCTCTGGCCGTTGACTTTGAAAATATCCCCGTTACTTGGGTTTTTAACCTCCACCGCTCCATGAGGGAATACTTTAGTGACCACGAACGGTCCAGACCACCTTGACTTTAATTTCCCAGGGAATAGCTTCAACCTGGAGTTAAACAATAAAACAAACTGCCCTTCCCAAAATTCTTTCTTCTCGATCCTCTGATCATGCCATTTCTTTGTGTTTTCTTTATATATTTTGGCATTCTCATACGCATAGTTCCTAAATTCTTCTAACTCATGGAGTTGGAGAATTCGGGAACCATCAGCTTTTTTGGAATCGAGGTTTAAGAATTTAGTGGCCCAAAATGCCTTGTGCTCGAGTTCGAACGGCAAATGACAAGCTTTACCATAAACAAGCTGATATGGAGACATACCTATAGGTGTTTTGAATGCTGTCCTGTAAGCCCAGAGCACGTCATCCAATTTCACGGCCCAGTCTTTCCTAGAAGCATTAACGGTCTTTTCCAATATCTGCTTGATCTGCCTGTTGGACACTTCTACCTGTCCACTCGTCTGAGGGTGATACGGTGTTGCAATCTTGTGCTTCACATTGTATTTTTTTAACAAACTCTCCATAAGCTTATTCAGAAAGTGAGTGCCTTCATCACTAATCAAAACTCTTGGTACCCCAAACCGGGAAAAGATATTGTGTCTGAGAAAACTCACAACTACTTTAGCATCATTTGTGGCTAATGCTACAGCTTCTACTGTAACACCCCGTTAATTCTTGTTATTAATTTAATTATTTTTCTTTAATTAAATTATAAGAATTAATAATTTTTGGGAATTATGTGGAAAATGATGAAATATTTGGTTTGGGCTAGAGTGGTGATTAGCAGAAGGGGGGTGTTAGCTAAGCAAGCCCATTATAATATTTATTTTATTTTTCATAAAATAAAAGGATTTGGGAAAAGAGGAAGTAGAAGCAAAGGAGTCAGAGTCTGAGAAAGGAAGAACACGTGAAAGTGAGAAGAGCCAAAGGGGGAGAAGAACTTCGAAGATTCGACTTTGAGGTAAGGGGGGATTCTTCGGGTTAGTAATCCTTATGCGATTATAGGTAGTATGATTGATTAGGATTATTGTCTAGTTCAATCGTACGTGTCGGGTTTGGGAATTTTGTTAGGTTTTGATGAATTTGTATGAATTACATGATTCTGTCAATACTCATGATATATGCTGTTAATACTTGGATAAAGCTTGTCTGAAATGTGTGATGATGTGAAAATTGATGGTATTTGTGTGCTATGTTCGTATGTACCTGAAATTGGGGAAATGGGATAGGGTAAATGCTGTCAAAATGGTGAATTTTGCTGTGCAGGTACGTAGGAACCGGTTCCCATGTGGGACGAACCGGTTCCCCTTATAAAAAACAGAGCGTGTGGATTATGGGTAGCTGGGAACCGGTTCCCATGTAGGGACAACCCGGTTCCTCATAGTAGAAATCAGAAGCGTGTTTTGTAACACCCCAATTCTACCCAGGCATATAGGTACAATTATCAGAGTATAAAAATTAAATTCATAAAAATAATTAGGGCGTTACACTTAAGTAACCACGTAACCAAACATAGCATACTCGCAAAAGATGCGTAACACAAATAATCAAAGAGGACGGATACTCATAAACACCTGAATGTATTCATACTTATATAAATGCATCGGTAAACAAAATATCCACAACATTCTTCCAAAATACTTCGCATGAGAAGGTATTCAAAATACATGATACGAATGCATCTAAAGGATCAAATATATATCAAAAGGATCCTATAAGCATTATCTACAAAATAAGTGTTCGATCCCCCCCTAGGTGTTACGTATCATGAGCGGACGACACCAAAACGGACGACTACAAAGAGAGCACCTACACCTGCGGATCACCTGCACATTACCCACGAGTAGGTAACATTAAGGCAGAAGGGTGAGAATATAACTCATAAAGAAAGCATGATCAATATAGTAATGCCCACAAATATCATTAAGAATCATATAACAAGATAATCCAACGAGTCAACCACAGACAATATATAAGTAATGCGGTACATGAATGATAACATAAATTATAAAGACCGACGATGATGAATGAGACTCGACTATGCGTATGCATGTGGTACCAAATCCGGAGTAAAACTCCTCCTTGTCATTATGACAAATACACCTTGCCGAGCATTATGCTGGGACTTCTTTCCCTAAGGAAAATACACCTTTGTCGAGCAGTAAGCTACGACTAACCGTCATCGAGCATCTAGCCCCCACTGATGACCTCTTGCCACTCGGGCAAATACACCTTTTTACCGAGCATTAAGATCCCACTGGTAATAATTGCCAATTCAGGCCACCTGTTAATAGCATTCCGCCATTAACGTAATGAAATGTCATGCTGTGCATACAAACGACTCAATTACATAACAACAACAACAACAATATAACTCGGTCACATATCTACATCACACCGGTTATATTATTCTACACGGATACATCATCAAAATTGCCACTCAGGCGTTCATATTCACACAGCACACGTATACCGTCAAAACATACTTGATTAGCAAATATCATTTCACAAAATACATTTATGAAAAATCATTCAACCACCAACACAATCCTCTTTATCATAAAGCATACTCAAGGGTTCTCATAATACTTCAAACGGCGCGTAGAAACGACCTACGGTTCAAAAGATACAACAAAACAAAGTTGGAAAACAAAATTTCACATAGTCCGCTTGAGCTCCGCTCAGCGGACCCAGACAGGGAATCACCAAACAAAAATACAGAACCTCCGCTCAGCGGACCCAGACAGAGATCTCCTGCAAAAGAACCTCTGCTCAGCGGACCCCCTCCGCTCAGCGGACCTGCGTAAACCCAGAAAAACCAGTTCTGCAACAGACCGTCTCAGCTCCCTCTAAACCATTCAAAACCCATTTAAACCTTCATCCCAACACCAATACAACACAAACATGCTATATATACACCTAATCCATGATTATCATATGGTTGGATCATCACATATTATTTTTGACCTAAATTTCTTCATAAGCAAGAAAACATGGAGAAATGAAAAACAAACATGATCCATGGGAATATCTATCATCATAGTACACATACACACCACAAAATCAAGTTTATATCTTCAAAACTCACAAAACACACAATTTGCCATTGTTGAGCAAACTTGGAAAAGAGGAAGAACAAGAACAAAGCATACAAAACTACAAGAACCATACAATCAAGATAAACTATATTCATCCCCCTTACCTTGGTTGGATTCTTGGCTCTAGCTTGGTTTGGATTCCTACACTCTCTTCTTCTCTTTGTTTGTCTCTTCTTTCTCTTCTCTTCCCAAGTTCTCTTTCTTTCTTTCTATCTCAAAATATCTCATTTTCTCTCTATATCAAAATATCTCTTTCTATTTCTCTACTTCTCATTTTCCCCCACTCAACTTTCATAAATTCTAATTTTGGCCCAAATGTCACTAAACATTAATTCTAACCAATTAACACCCAAAACATAATAATTACACACATGGAAAGTAATAAGTAAAATATTAACATAATTAATATTTACCGACTGACTCGACTCGAAAACGGTAAAATTAGGAAAATGTAGCAAACATCACAATTAATCAGAAAAACACATTTATGGGCGTTACAACCCTCCCCCACTTAAAAGATTTTCGTCCTCGAAAATAAGATTACCTGCTACAAACAACTCAGGATAGGAATCTCGCATCTTGCTCTCCAACTCCCAGGTCAAACTCTCACCTGCCGCACTTAACCATACGACTTTCACCAAGGCGATCTCCTTGCCTCGCAGAGTCTTAGTCTCACGATCTTCAATACGCACCGGTATCGTCTCAACCGTCAGGTTCTCACGCACTTGCACATCATCCATCTGAATCACATGGGACGGATCCGCAATGTATCTCCTCAACTGAGACACATGGAATACATCGTGCAGATTAGAAAGACTTGGCGGTAACGCCACCCGATACGCAACTTTGCCAACTCGCTCCGATATCTGATAAGGACCAATAAAACGCGGAGTAAGCTTCCTCGATTTCAAAGCTCGTCCAACACCAGTCATAGGTGTAACTCTTAAGAATACATGATCACCGGCTTGGAATTCCAAATCTTTCCTTCGCTTGTCATGATAACTCTTTTGCCTACTCTGTGAACTTCTCATCTTCTCACGAATAAATTTCACCTTCTCTGTAGTCTCTCTTACTATTTCAGGTTCGAGTACCACACTCTCGCCCGATTCAAACCAACACAATGGAGTTCTACACTTACGACCATATAGCGCTTCAAAAGGTGCCATTCCGATACTGGAATGAAAACTGTTGTTGTAAGTGAATTCTATCAACGGAAGATAAGTATCCCACGAACCTCCCTTCTCTAGAACACAAGCCCTCAACAAGTCTTCTAACGATTGAATAGTCCTTTCGGTCTGACCGTCTGTCTGAGGATGATAAGCCGAACTCAACCTCAACTTAGAACCCAGAGCCTCTTGCAAACCTTTCCAAAAATCTGATGTGAACCTTGGATCTCTATCCGACACAATACTCAACGGTATACCATGTAGTTTCACAATCACCTTGATATAAATCTCAGCCAACTTCGCAACTGGAAAAGTGATGTTAATAGGAATAAAGTGAGCAGACTTTGTCAACCTATCAACAATCACCCAAACCGCATCGAAACCTCTCACAGTATTTGGTAAACTCGTCACAAAGTCCATAGAAATACTATCCCATTTCCACTCTGGAATATCCAACGGTTGCAACAACCCTGCAGGACGCTGATGTTCCACTTTCGACTTCTGACATACCAAACACGCATACACAAACTGAGCCACATCCCTTTTCAAACCAGACCACCAAAAGATCTTCTTCAAATCCTGATACATCTTATTGGCTCCCGGATGAATACTTAAACTGCTTCTGTGACCTTCCTCTAAAATCATCTTTTTCAGCTCGGAATCATCAGGTACACAAATTCGACCACGGAATCTCAAAACACCCTGACCATCCACTCTGAAGTCGCCATCATCACTTTGATTTGCCACCATAAACAAATCAACAAGTTTCACATCCATTTTCTGTCTCTCGCTAACGGTCGACAGAAAGTCATTCGTCACTTTCAACATACCCATCTTCACACTACCAGGCGTCAATTCACATACTAAACTAAGATCACAAAACTGCTCCAAAAGTTCCCACTCCTCCGCCATCATAGCGGACATATGCAAAGATTTCCGACTCAAAGCATCGGCAACCACATTAGCTTTACCAGGATGGTAATTCAAGCTAAAGTCATAGTCCTTCAAGAATTCCAACCACCTACGTTGTCTCATGTTCAACTCTTTCTGATCAAATAAGTATTTCAAACTCTTATGATCACTAAAGACCTCGAACCTTGCACCGTAGAGATAATGCCTCCAAATCTTTAATGCAAAAACCACTGCAGCTAACTCTAAATCATGGGTGGGATAATTCTTCTCATGAATCCTTAACTGCCTCGAAGCGTAAGCCACCACCTTACCTTCCTGCATTAAAACACCACCTAACCCCATATGCGATGCATCACAATACACCACAAACGGTTCCTCAGGATCAGGTAAAACCAAAACCGGAGCTGAAGTCAACCTTCTCTTCAACTCTTCAAAATTCCTTTCACAAACTATGTCCCAAATAAACGCCTTACCCTTGCAAGTAAGCTGAGTTAACGGAAGTGCCAACTTCGAAAAGCCTTCAATGAATCTTCGGTAATAACCTGCCAAACCTAAGAAGCTTCTGATCTCAGTAACTGATCTCGGAACCTCCCATTGTAGCATTGCATCTACTTTGGATGGATCCACTGCAATCCCGTTACCTGAAATCACATGACCAAGAAAACTCACCTCTGATAACCAGAACTCGCACTTGGATAACTTAGCATACAACTGCTTCTCCTTCAAAACCTGTAGCACAACACGCAAATGATCCTCATGCTCTTCCGGAGACTTAGAATAAATCAAGATGTCATCTATGAAGACCACAACAAACTTATCCAACTGATCATGGAATATGCGATTCATATACTCCATAAACACACCAGGTGCATTAGAAACTCCGAACGGCATCACCAAAAACTCATAATGCCCGTACCGAGTCCTAAACGCAGTCTTCTGAATATCTTCTTCCTTCACCCGAATCTGATGGTAACCAGATCTTAAATCAATCTTGCTAAACACACTGGCTCCCACCAACTGATCCATCAAGTCGTCAATCCTAGGAAGCGGATACTTATTCTTAATCGTCACCTTGTTCAACTGGCGATAATCAATACACAACCTCATGCTTCCATCCTTCTTCTTTACCAACAACACTGGAGCTCCCCATGGTGAAACACTAGGCCTCACAAAATGTTTTGCTAGCAACTCTTCCAATTGTTTCTTTAATTCCACTAACTCTGATGCCGACATTCTATATGGCGCCATAGAAATAGGCCTCGTACCAGGAACTAGATCTATGGAAAACTCCACCTCTCTCTTTGGCGGCACATCAGAAAAGTCTTCAGGAAACACTTCGGGAAATTCTCGCACTACTGGAAAATCCCCAACTGCAGCTCGACTCTCCACAGTCAACGATGCAAACACACCAAACAATTGTGCCCCATCTTCTAACAGTCGATTCAACTCCTTGGTAGATAAGACATCAAATTCCACATCTTTCTCAAGAAATGGAAACCTCGCCAACTTATGATAACAATCGATATGGACACGATTATTCATCAACCAATCCATTCCCAGAACCACGTCTAACTCGCTCATCGGCAAACAAATCAAATCAACAGTAAAGTCCTTACCGAAGATTGATACCGGACAATTCTTACAGACTAAAGAAGTAGTCACCGACCCCATTGCTGGTAAATCGATAACCATCTCACCACCCAGGTCAGATAGAACAAGACCTAATCTTTTAACACAATCATCGGCTATAAAACAATGCGAAGCACCCGTATCAATAATAGCAATTAAAGAAATGCCATTAATAGAACAAGTACCTCTGATCAGTCGATCACCCTTGTCCGTCTGAGTTCCAGCCAAAGCAAACACCTTCCCACCAGCTTGAACTTTCTTCTTCTGACATTGACCGCTCATGTGTCCCTCTTCACCACAATTAAAACACACTACTCCCTTGGATGCACAGTCGGATGACACATGTCCTACCCTTCCACACTTGAAACATTTCTTTGCGTCACTAAAGCAGACATTACTTTTGTGGCCAGGCTTACCATACTTAAAACATACAATCTTAGCAGGAGCATCTCCCCCACTAAACCTTGGTCCATAATTCATCCTTTGCTTACCCTTCCCTCCATCATACGGCGTCCCACGATTCTGTGGACCTTTGTTCCTCTTTTCATTAATCACCTTATGATGAGCATTATTATCCTCATCATAAATCCTACAGCTGTCCACCAAATCTGGAAACACCCGAATCTTCTGATACCCTACCGCCTTCTTGATATCAGAACGTAACCCATTCTGGAACTTAATGCACTTAGAAAATTCTGCTGCCTCACCAACAAAGTGCGGGTAGAATTTCACAAGTTCATTAAACTTTGCCGCATATTCAGACACAGACATGCTGCCTTGAACCAAAGCCAGAAACTCAGTCTCTTTCTTTCCACGGACATCCTCCTGGTAATACTTCCTCAAAAACTCCCTCTTGAACACCGTCCAGGAAATCTCTTCACCGGTTGCTTCTAACCTTGCCAAAGTCTCCAGCCACCAATCATCAGCCTCCACAGCTAACTGATGAGTGCCATACCTGACTTTCTGCTCTTGCGTGCAATCCATCACACGAAAGATCCTCTCCATCTCCTTCATCCAAGTCAAGGCTCCCTCGGGGTCATGCGTTCCCTTAAACACAGGAGGATTCTCCCTCTGGAAAGTCGCTAAACTCCGAGACCTTGCATTCTCATCCGTATGCATAGCTTCAGCTATAGCTTGCAATGCAGCAGCAATAGCAGCGTCATTACGTCCAGCCATCTCTAAACTTCACAATAACACCAAGAGAAGTAAGCCCAAAAAAAAAAAATAACACAAGAATTGTTAGACCAAATGACACGACACTTGGTCGGACAAGACCGACCCGCTCTGATACCACTAATGTAACACCCCAATTCTACCCAGGCATATAGGTATAATTATCAGAGTATAAAAATTAAATTCATAAAAATAATTAGGGCGTTACACTTAAGTAACCACGTAACCAAACATAGCATACTCGCAAAAGATGCGTAACACAAATAATCAAAGAGGACGGATACTCATAAACACCTGAATGTATTCATACTTATATAAATGCATCGGTAAACAAAATATCCACAACATTCTTCCAAAATACTTCGCATGAGAAGGTATTCAAAATACATGATACGAATGCATCTAAAGGATCAAATATACATCAAAAGGATCCTATAAGCATTATCTACAAAATAAGTGTTCGATCCCCCCCCCCCTAGGTGTTACGTATCATGAGCGGACGACACCAAAACGGACGACTACAAAGAGAGCACCTACACCTGCAGATCACCTGCACATTACCCACGAGTAGGTAACATTAAGGCAGAAGGGTGAGAATATAATTCATAAAGAAAGCATGATCAATATAGTAATGCCAACAAATATCATTAAGAATCATATAACAAGATAATCCAACGAGTCAACCACAGACAATATATAAGTAATGCGGTACATGAATGTTAACATAAATTATAAAGACCGACGATGATGAATGAGACTCGACTATGCGTATGCATGTGGTACCAAATCCGGAGTAAAACTCCTCCTTGTCATTATGACAAATACACCTTGCCGAGCATTATGCTGGGACTTCTTTCCCTAAGGAAAATACACCTTTGTCGAGCAGTAAGCTACGACTAACCGTCATCGAGCATCTAGCCCCCACTGATGACCTCTTGCCACTCGGGCAAATACACCTTTTTACCTAGCATTAAGCTCCCACTGGTAATAATTGCCAATTCAGGCCACCTGTTAATAGCATTCCGCCATTAACGTAATGAAATGTCATGCTGTGCATACAAACGACTCAATTACATAACAACAACAACAACAATATAACTCGGTCACATATCTACATCACACCGGTTATATTATTCTACACGGATACATCATCAAAATTGCCACTCAGGCGTTCATATTCACACAGCACACGTATACCGTCAAAACATACTTGATTAGCAAATATCATTTCACAAAATACATATATGAAAAATCATTCAACCACCAACACACTCCTCTTTATCATAAAGCATACTCAAGGGTTCTCATAATACTTCAAACGACGCGTAGAAACGACCTACGGTTCAAAAGATACAACAAAACAAAGTTTGGAAAACAAAATTTCACACAGTCCGCTTGAGCTCCGCTCAACGGACCCAGACAGGGAATCACCAAACAAAAATACAGAACCTCCGCTCAGCGGACCCAGACAGAGATCTCCTGCAAAAGAACCTCCGCTCAGCGGACCCCCTCCGCTCAGCGGACCTGCGTAAACCCAGAAAAACCAGTTTTGCAACAGACCGTCTCAGCTCCCTCTAAACCATTCAAAACCCATTTAAACCTTCATCCCAACACCAATACAACACAAACATGCTATATATACACCTAATCCATGATTATCATATGGTTGGATCATCACATATTATCTTTGACCTAAATTTCTTCATAAGCAAGAAAACATGGAGAAATGAAAAACAAACATGATCCATGGGAATATCTATCATCATAGTACACATACACACCACAAAATCAAGTTTATATCTTCAAAACTCACAAAACACACAATTTGCCATTGTTGAGCAAGCTTGGAAAAGAGGAAGAACAAGAACAAAGCATACAAAACTACAAGAACCATACAATCAAGATAAACTATATTCACCCCCCTTACCTTGGTTGGATTCTTGGCTCTAGCTTGGTTTGGATTCCTACACTCTCTTCTTCTCTTTGTTTTTCTCTTCTTTCTCTTCTCTTCCCAAGTTCTCTTTCTTTCTTTCTATCTCAAAATATCTCATTTTCTCTCTATATCAAAATATCTCTTTCTATTTCTCTACTTCTCATTTTCCCCCACTCAACTTTCATAAATTCTAATTTTGGCCCAAATGTCACTAAACATTAATTCTAACCAATTAACACCCAAAACATAATAATTACACACATGGAAAGTAATAAGTAAAATATTAACATAATTAATATTTACCGACTGACTCGACTCGAAAACGGTAAAATTAGGAAAATGTAGCAAACATCACAATTAATCAGAAAAACACATTTATGGGTGTTACATGT
Source organism: Vicia villosa (assembly GCF_029867415.1). Classification (NCBI taxonomy): domain Eukaryota; kingdom Viridiplantae; phylum Streptophyta; class Magnoliopsida; order Fabales; family Fabaceae; genus Vicia; species Vicia villosa. Next base: position 30,314,173 of record NC_081186.1, on the reverse strand, counting down.
TTTGGGAAGCTGCCAGGAACCGGTTCCCATGTAGGGACAACCCGGGTTCTGCAGCATATTTTATAAAAATGTTTTATTTTCAAAAACCCATAACTTTTGATCCGAGTATCCGTTTTATGTGCCGTTTTGGGCGTTGCGAAGCTAATGAGATGCTTTATTTGATGAAGTAATAATACGGGCAGTGGCCGACTTATTTATTTATTCAATTAAATTATTGTTGAATTGGATTAAGGTGGCAATTAACATTAATGCGATGTGTATGTTATTGTGATGATGTGGTGTATGTTTGTGAATGATTGAATGATGCTTATACATGTACATACTTGTTATGATGTTATTGGTAAGAGGTGATAAGCGATGTTAAGCATCGGAATGATGATGATGTATGATGATGTAAGTATGTGTCATGTGTGCATTATTCATAAATCATTTGCATTGGAAGGCTAATTCCCATTGTGCGGAGATTAGCGGGAAGTCATCGTGTGCCCATGCGGGGTGTGAGCGATGAGGCAGTAGTCGTGTGCCCATGTGGGGTGTGAGCGACTAGAGGGCAGTATCAAAGAGAGAAGTCCTGTGATGTGATTCACGAATCTTGGTACCACATGCATGAGTGTCAGTCCATTCATTGCATTATAGCTTGATATAATTGGATGATTGTGTGGTGTGATAGATGATGCTCATGTGCTGATGTTTGCCTGTTATAATAATTTCCGATTATAAGTATGTTGAATGGATGATAATTTCTATGAGATCTTATTGCTTATGATTGTATAATGGTTCTTAATTCGAATGAAACTCACCCTTACTTTGATGATTTCAGATTAAGGATGGAGAGGCGTCTTGATTGGGTGAAGATAGCTTGTAGGCTAGCCCGTAGTTCGTGTCGAGTCATGCTCTGATTTTAACACTGGGATCGATTAGTCTAGCGTTACTTGTTATACTTTGTTGCCATTTTGGCTATGGATTATGTATTGAGTATTTGTGTGGAGTTGTTTCCTAATACTGTTGAATTAAGTTCCGCTGTGCTAAACACTTGTTTGATATTGGTTAATTTCTAATAAAGCATGACAATCGACTTGATGTTTTTATTTATCTAATAATTGTAGCATCCTTGATGTGTTATTACTCTGATAATATTATATTTTCCGCGGGGGTTTAGAAGGGTGTTACAATAGTGGTATCAGAGCATAGTCGGTCGTTAGAGTCAGAGTCTTAGTGTCAGTGTTCCCTTGTATGCGACTAGTGTAAGGTAAACACTGTCGATACTTTTATTCTGATGAGATTGTTTTGTGATTTAGCAGAACAATGGCTGGAAGAGGTGGAAGGAACGATGACGCTATCGCGGAGGCTCTAGGCATGATTGCTGGTGTACTGGGAGGGAATGCTAATGGAGCTGCGATTGGTGGTGACAGGCAGTTGAACAGCTTTCAGAGGAACAATCCTCCACTTTTCAAAGGCACTCATGACCCTGATGGTGCTCAAAAATGGTTGAAAGAGATCGAGAGGATCTTCCGAGTAATTGATTGTGCAGAAAATCTAAAGGTGAGGTACGGTACTCACATGCTATCAGAAGAAGCTGATGACTGGTGGGTTACTACTAGGACTGAGTTGGATTCAGATGGGATTGCGATTACTTGGGCCATATTCAAGAGAGAATTTCTGAGGAAGTACTTCCCTGAAGATGTGCGGGGAAGGAAGGAAATTGAGTTCTTGGAGCTGAAACAGGGTAGTATGACAGTGCCGGAATATGCTTCCAAATTTGTGGAATTGGCTAAGAACTACATACACTACCCCAACGATGCAGCTGGAGAATTCTCTAAGTGTATCAAGTTTGAGAATGGTCTTCGTGATGAGATCAAACAGGGTATCAGGTATCAAAGAATTCGCCGATTTGCTGATTTAGTGGACTGTAGCAGAATCTTTGAGGAAGACAGTCTTAAGCTGAAATCATCTCACTCTCGCGAGTTAGTTGATAAGAAGGGTAAGAAGCCTATGGACAGAGGTACACCATATGGTAGGGGAAACCCAAGAGCTGGTAATTGGAAAAGGCCTAGTGGAGGAGATTCTGGTGCTCCCGTTAGGTGCTTCAACTGTGGTGAAACAGAACATAAGAGGAATGAGTGCAAGAAAGAAGAGAAGAAGCGCTTCAAGTGTAACAGAATGGGTCATATTGGTGCTGACTGCAAAATGAGAACAGTAACTTGTTATAACTGTGGCGAAGAGGGTCATATCAGTCCGCAGTGCACCAAACCAAAGAAGGACCAAGCTGGAGGGAAAGTCTTTGCTTTGTCTGGATCAGAAACTACTCCGGAGGATAGACTGATTAAAGGTACGTGTTTCATACATAACACACCTTTAATTGCGATTATTGATACTGGTGCGACTCACTCGTTTATTTCATTGGATTGTGCTAAGAGGCTAAATTTAGAGATATCACAGATTGGTGGAAGTATGGTTATTGATACTCCTGCGTCGGGTTCAGTGACCACTTCATCTGCATGTTTGAACTGTCCTGTTGATATATTTGGTAGGAAGTTTGGAATGGACTTAGTGTGCCTTCCACTCAAACAACTTGACGTTATTTTGGGGATGAACTGGTTGCAATTTAACCGAGTTCATATCAACTGTTTTACGAAGACGGTCATCTTTCCTGAAGAAGTTAATATCGATGAGTTGGCAATGACTGCAAGACAAGTGGGTGAAGCAATTCAAGACGGGGCAGCCGTGTTTATGCTTTTTACGTCGATGGAAGTGAAAGGAAGAATAATGAGTAATGAACTACCGGTGGTACGAGAATTTCCAGAAGTTTTTCCAGAAGATGTTAGAGAGCTACCACCTGAAAGGGAAGTAGAGTTTGCCATTGAGTTAGTTCCTAGAACCAGTCCTATATCGATGGCACCTTATAGAAATGTCTGCATCTGAATTGACCGAATTGAAGATTCAATTCGAAGAATTGTTGGAGAAGGAGTTCATTCGTCCGAGCGTGTCACCGTGGGGTGCACCGGTGTTATTGGTAAAGAAGAAGGAAGGATCTATGAGGTTCTGTGTAGACTACAGACAACTGAACAAAGTTACTATCAAGAATCGGTATCCACTGCCGAGGATTGATGATTTGATGGATCAGTTGGTCGGAGCTAGTATATTCATTAAAATTGATCTGAGGTCTGGGTATCATCAGATTCGTGTGAAGACGGACGATATTCAGAAGACTGCGTTCAGAACAAGGTATGGTCATTATGAATACACTGTGATGCCGTTTGGAGTTACTAACGCACCTGGTGTTTTCATGGAATATATGAATAGGATTTTTCATCCTTATCTTGACAAAGTTGTCGTGGTGTTCATTGACGACATTCTGATATATTCCAAAAGTGAAGAAGAACATGCAGAGCATCTCAGAATTGTACTGGGAGTGTTGAAAGAGAAGAAGCTTTATGCCAAACTGTCGAAATGTGATTTCTGGTTAAGTGAAGTGAGTTTCCTGGGTCATGTAATTTCCAAGAACGGTATTGCCATAGATCCAGCAAAGGTAGAAGTTGTGTCTCAGTGGGAAGCTCCGAAGTCCGTGACTGAAATTCGTAGCTTTCTGGGTCTTGCAGGTTACTATCGGAAGTTTATAGAAGGATTTTCAAAGTTAGCTCTACCATTGACAAAGTTGACTAGGAAGGGTCAAGCATTCGTTTGGGACTCGAAGTGCGAAGAAGGGTTTCAAGAATTAAAGAAGAGGCTGACCAGTGCTCCTATTTTAATCTTGCCGAATCCAGCAGAATCTTTTGTGGTGTATTGTGACGCTTCATTAATGGGACTTGGAGGTGTACTAATGCAGAACCAACAGGTAGTCGCTTATGCGTCGAGACAACTTAAAGTGCATGAGAAGAATTACCCGACTCATGACTTGGAGTTGGCAGCAGTGGTGTTTGTGTTGAAATTATGGAGACATTACCTTTATGGTTCACGGTTCGAGGTATTTAGTGATCATAAGAGTCTTAAGTACCTATTCGACCAGAAGGAGCTTAATATGAGACAGAGGAGGTGGTTAGAGTTCCTTAAAGATTATGATTTTGAGCTGAATTACCATCCGGGTAAGGCGAATGTTGTTGCTGACGCTTTGAGTAGGAAGTCCTTGCATATGTCGATGTTGATGGTGCGAGAACTAGATTTGATTGAACAATTCCGGGATTTAAGTTTGGTATGTGAAGGCACTTCGAATAGTATTAAGCTAGGTATGCTAAAGCTGAAAAGTGGAATTCTTGATGAAATCAGAGATAGGCAGAAGGAAGATGTGGGACTAGTTGACAGATTGACTTTGATTAACCAAGGAAAAGGAGGTGAGTTCAGAATTGATGAGAATGGCATAATGAGATTTGGCGACCGTGTTTGTGTTCCTGACGTTACTGAACTAAAGAAGAGTATCTTGGAAGAAGGACATCGTAGTGGATTGAGTATTCACCCTGGTGCTACTAAGATGTACCATGATTTGAAGAAGTTATTCTGGTGGCCGGGAATGAAAAAGGAAATAGCTGAATTTGTTTATTCTTGTTTGACTTGTCAGAAGTCAAAGATCGAACATCAGAAGCCGTATGGGACTATGCAACCTTTATTTATTCATGAATGGAAGTGGGATAGCATATCCATGGACTTTTTATCTGGATTGCCAAGAACAGCTAAGAACTATGAAGCCATTTGGGTTATTGTGGATAGACTGACGAAGTCTGCTCACTTCATACCGATGAGGATGGATTATTCGATGGAAAGGTTGGCACAGTTGTACATTGAGAAAATAGTAAGTTTGCATGGTATTCCTTCGAGTATCGTATCAGATAGAGATCCAAGATTTACATCCAGATTTTGGGAAGGGTTACAGAAGGCCTTGGGTACTAAATTGAGGTTGAGTTCTGCTTATCATCCACAGACTGATGGTCAGACTGAAAGGACGATTCAATCATTGGAAGATCTATTGCGTGCTTGTGTATTGGAAAAAGGTGGTGCGTGGGATAGTTATTTGTCGTTGATTGAGTTTACTTACAACAACAGCTACCATTCGAGTATTGGTATGGCTCCATTTGAAGCTCTGTATGGTATGAGGTGTAGGACACCACTGTGTTGGTATGAATCTGGTGAAGGTGCAGTGATTGGACCAGAAATTTTCAAGAGACGACGGAAAAGATTAAGATGATTCAAGAGAAGATGAAGGCTTCTCAAAGTCGTCAGAAGAGCTATCATGATAAAAGGCGAAGAACACTTGAATTTCAAGAGGGAGATCATGTGTTTCTGAGAGTAACTCCTACGACGGGTGTTGGTCGAGCACTAAAGTCAAAGAAGTTGACGCCGCGTTTCATTGGTCCGTTTCAGATTACGGAAAGAGTAGGAGAGGTGGCTTACCGCATTGCTTTACCAACAACACTTGCGAACCTACATGACGTATTCCATATATCTCAATTGAGGAAATATATTGCGGATCCGTCTCATGTAATCCAGGTGGATGATGTGCAAGTGATAGATAATATGACGGTTGAGGCGTTGCCTATGAGGATTGAAGATCGGAAGATAAAGCAACTACGTGGTAAAGAAATAGCTTTAGTCCGAGTAGCTTGGGAAGGAGTTGCAGGTGGAAATGTTACGTGGGAGCTGGAGAGTCAGATGAAAGACTCTTATCCCGAACTCTTCATTTGAGGTATGTTTTCGAGGACGAAAACTCTTTTAGTGGGGGAGAGTTGTAACACCCCGTTAATTCTTGTTATTAATTTAATTATTTTTCTTTAATTAAATTATAAGAATTAATAATTTTTGGGAATTATGTGGAAAATGATGAAATATTTGGTTTGGGCTAGAGTGGTGATTAGCAGAAGGGGGGTGTTAGCTAAGCAAGCCCATTATAATATTTATTTTATTTTTCATAAAATAAAAGGATTTGGGAAAAGAGGAAGTAGAAGCAAAGGATTCAGAGTCTGAGAAAGGAAGAACACGTGAAAGTGAGAAGAGCCAAAGGGGGAGAAGAACTTCGAAGATTCGACTTTGAGGTAAGGGGGGATTCTTCGGGTTAGTAATCCTTATGCGATTATAGGTAGTATGATTGATTAGGATTATTGTCTAGTCCAATCGTACGTGTCGGGTTTGGGAATTTTGTTAGGTTTTGATGAATTTGTATGAATTACATGATTCTGTCAATACTCATGATATATGCTGTTAATACTTGGATAAAACTTGTCTGAAATGTGTGATGATGTGAAAATTGATGGTATTTGTGTGCTATGTTCGTATGTACCTGAAATTGGGGAAATGGGATAGGGTAAATGCTGTCAAAATGGTGAATTTGGCTGTGCAGGTACGTAGGAACCGGTTCCCATGTGGGACGAACCGGTTCCCCCTTATAAAAAACAGAGCGTGTGGATTCTGGGTAGCTGGGAACCGGTTCCCATGTAGGGACAACTCGGTTCCCCATAGTAAAAATCAGAGGCGTGTTTTGGGAAACTGCCAGGAACCGGTTCCCATGTAGGGACAACCCGGGTTCTGCAGCATATTTTATAAAAATGTTTTATTTTCAAAAACCCATAACTTTTGATCCGAGTATCCGTTTTATGTGCCGTTTTGGGCGTTGCGAAGCTAATGAGATGCTTTATTTGATGAAGTAATAATACGGGCAGTGGCCGACTTATTTATTTATTCAATTAAATTATTGTTGAATTGGATTAAGGTGGCAATTAACATTAATGCGATGTGTATGTTATTGTGATGATGTGGTGTATGTTTGTGAATGATTGAATGATGCTTATACATGTACATACTTGTTATGATGTTATTGGTAAGAGGTGATAAGCGATGTTAAGCATCGGAATGATGATGATGTATGATGATGTAAGTATGTGTCATGTGTGCATTATTCATAAATCATTTGCATTGGAAGGCTAATTCCCATTGTGCGGAGATTAGCGGGAAGTCATCGTGTGCCCATGCGGGGTGTGAGCGATGAGGCAGTAGTCGTGTGCCCATGTGGGGTGTGAGCGACTAGAGGGCAGTATCAAAGAGAGAAGTCCTGTGATGTGATTCACGAATCTTGGTACCACATGCATGAGTGTCAGTCCATTCATTGCATTATAGCTTGATATAATTGGATGATTGTGTGGTGTGATAGATGATGCTCATGTGCTGATGTTTGCCTGTTATAATAATTTCCGATTATAAGTATGTTGAATGGATGATAATTTCTATGAGATCTTATTGCTTATGATTGTATAATGGTTCTTAATTCGAATGAAACTCACCCTTACTTTGATGATTTCAGATTAAGGATGGAGAGGCGTCTTGATTGGGTGAAGATAGCTTGTAGGCTAGCCCGTAGTTCGTGTCGAGTCATGCTCTGATTTTAACACTGGGATCGATTAGTCTAGAGTTACTTGTTATACTTTGTTGCCATTTTGGCTATGGATTATGTATTGAGTATTTGTGTGGAGTTGTTTCCTAATACTGTTGAATTAAGTTCCGCTGTGCTAAACACTTGTTTGATATTGGTTAATTTCTAATAAAGCATGACAATCGACTTGATGTTTTTATTTATCTAATAATTGTAGCATCCTTGATGTGTTATTACTCTGATAATATTATATTTTCCGCGGGGGTTTAGAAGGGTGTTACATCTACCCACTTGGAGACATAATCGACCGCCACCAAAATATAGTTCTTTCCGAATGATGGTGGAAACGGTCCCATAAAATCAATACCCCACACATCAAACAGCTCTACCTCTAACATTGAATTCTGTGGCATCTGGTTTCTCCTCGTGATGTTACCTGTTCTTTGGCATCTGTCACATTCTCGGACCAAGTAATAGGCATCCTTGAATAGAGTAGGCCAATAGAACCCGGATTGGAGGACTTTTGCTGCTGTTCTATCTCCACTAAAGTGTCCTCCATACTCGGAATTGTGACAAGCCTTCAGTATATCTCTCTGCTCTCCTTCGGGAATACATCTTCTGATTAGGCCATCCACTCCCCTTTTGTATAGGAATGGGTCATCCCACAAATAAAACCTGCAATCATAGAGAAACTTTTTCTTTTGGTTAGCACTAAAATCATCAGGTATAACTCCACCTACCAAGTAATTTGCATAGTCAGCAAACCATGGGGTTCCAGTCACAGCTAGAATTCTCTCATCAGCAAATGTGTCTTGGATTGGATGCTCCTCTTCAGTTTCCTTAATCGGGTTCATGCGAGATAAGTGATCTGCAACTGTATTCTCACACCCCTTTTTATCTTTGATTTCAAGATCAAATTCCTGAAGGAGAAGTATCCACCTCAAAAGTCTGGGTTTGGATTCCTGCTTAGCAAACAAATACTTTAAAGCAGCCGATCAGTATAAACAATAACTTTAGACCCAAGCAAATAAGACCTGAATTTGTCAAAAGCATAAACCACGGCCAACAACTCCTTTTCGGTAGTTGCATAGTTCATTTGGGCCGGATTAAGGACATGACTAGCATAATATATCACATGTAATAGTTTGTCCTTTCTTTGTTCCAAAACAGCCCCCACAACAATGTCACTAGCATCACACATTATTTCAAAAGGTAATGACCAATCGGGGGCTATTACAACAGGTGCAGTACTCAACTTACTCTTTAAAGTCTCAAAAGCTGCCAAACAATTACTATCAAAATTAAAGGGCTTGTCTTTAACCAGCAAATCAGTTAATGGTTTGGCCACTTTTGAGAAGTCTCTTATAAACCTGCGATAGAAGCCTGCATGTCCTATAAAACTCCTTATCCCCTTTTCATTCACGGGGGGTGGAAGATTAGCTATCACCTCCACTTTGGCTTTGTCCACTTCAATTCCTTTATGGGAAATCTTGTGGCCAAGCACGATACCTTCCTGCACCATAAAATGGCATTTCTCCCAATTGAGAATAAGGTTAGTTTCCTGACACCTTTTCAAAACAAGAGATAAGTTATCTAAACAAATATCAAAAGAAGAACCAAAAACAGAAAAATCATCCATAAACACCTCCATATGCTTTTCAAGCATGTCGGCGAATATAGATGTCATACATCTCTGAAAAGTGGCTGGGGCATTGCATAACCCAAATGGCATCCGTCTGTAAGCAAAAATACCATAAGGGCATGTGAATGCAGTCTTCTCCTGATCTTCTGGGGCTACAACAATCTGATTGTACCCCGAATATCCATCCAGAAAACAGTAATACTCATACCCTGCAAGTCTCTCTAACCTCTGATCAATAAAAGGAAGAGGAAAATGATCCTTCCTAGTCGCAGTGTTGAGTCTTCTGTAATCAATGCATACTCGCCACCCTGTTACTGTGCGAGTTGGAATCAACTCATTTTTTTCATTCAAGATCACTGCGGTTCCTCCTTTCTTCGGTACCACATGTACTGGACTCACCCAAGAACTATCTGAAATAGGATAAATTAATCATGCATCCAACAACTTTACAACTTCTTTCCTCACTACTTCTTTCATTGCTGGATTTAACCTCCTCTGAGGTTGCACTACCGGTTTCTGGTTATCCTCCATCAGTATTTTATGCATGCATACCGTGGGGCTAATTCCTTTTATATCCTCGATAGTCCAACCAATTGCACTCCTGTGCTTCTTAAGTACCTGTATCAACTTTTCTTCATCTTTTTCATTTAACTCAGAATTGATAATAGCAGGACATTTTTCTCCAGATTCTAGAAAAACATATTTAAGATTAACAGGTAGTTGTTTTAACTCAGAACTTGTACCTATTTTGTTTTCCTTTTTATCTTCTGTTTCTGGTGAACCTCTTAAATCCTCCCACCGGTGTGGTTTGGATTTCAACCAAGGTGGTTGTGCATCAAGTAGAGCAAGAATTTCTTTTTCCTTCTCATTATCACTCTCCTCCATCTCCTCAGTTGACAAGTACAGAACTCTTTCTAATGGTGATTCTGGAAAACCACTCTGAATGTTATCGTCTACTATCTGATTAATCACTTCCACTGAGTGATTTGTACCTACATCCTCTTTGTGCTTCATAGTGCTTCTCACATTAATTTTCAGCTCCTCATCATAAACCTTAAGAGTCATAGTACCATTCTCAATGTCTATCATACACCTACCTGTCTCTAAAAATGGTCTACCCAAGATCAGGGTTATCTCCTCATCTTCTGGCATTTCCAGAATTACAAAATCAACAGGAAAAACAAATTTATCAACTTTAACCAGAACATCTTCAACAATCCCAAAGGGTTTCTTCACTGAGTGATCGGCAAATTGAAGTGTCATTCTGGTGTCTTGAACTCTTCCAATCCCGAGTTTCCTGTAAATGGACAAAGGCATAAGGCTCACACTAGCCCCCAAATCAATCAGAGCCCTTTTAAAGGACCTATCTCCAATGGTGCAAGGAATGGTAACCGAGCCTCTATCTGATTTTTTAACTGGAATCTTCATACCCTGCAAAATAGCACTACAAGTTTCAGTTAGTATAACAGAGTCAGTGTCAGTGGTGCGCTTCTTGGATATGATGTCCTTCATGAATTTGGCATAAATAGGCATTTGCTCGAGTGCCTCGGAGAATGGGATGTTGATTTCTAACTTCCTGAACATTTCTACAAACTTCTGAAAATTTTTCTCGTCCTGCTTCTGCTTCTTGTTCCTTTGTGGGAATGGGAGCTTTATTATGGGTTTTTGCTCAGTGGACTTTTCCTTCACAACTGGCTTCAATATGACTTCTTCCGTTGGTGGTGTTTTATTTTCTAAGATTTCCAAATCCACTTCAAGCAGTGTATCTTCTTCCTCAACTTTCTTTTCAAGAACTTCATTTTCTTTTCCACTTCTTGTAGTTACTGCACACACATTATTATGCTCTCTTGGATTTGTCACAGTTGCACTTGGTAAAGCACCTGGTGCTTGAGAACTCGTGATCTGCTGTGCTATCTGTCCAAGTTGAAGTTCAAGATTTTTGATAGAAGCATTAGTGTTCCTTTGGTTATTTCTTGTCTCTTCCTGGAATTTAACATTCTACACTGCCATTTTTTCAATGGCTATCTCCCAATCTGCTTTCTTCGGCCCTTCTTGCTGATAGGATTGCTGAGGTGGCTGATATTGTTGCTGGTAAGGTGGTTGTTGTTGAGGCATGTACTGTTGTTGTTGAGGAACTTGCTTTTGGACATTACCCTGTTGATCCTTCCACGAAAAATTTGGATGATTTTTCCACCCTGGATTATAAGTGTTGGAGTAGGGGTTATTTTGCCTCAAGAACTTTATATCCTCCACTTGTTCTGCAGTAGCAACACAATGAATGGCAAAGTGTGGTCCAGCACAGATTTCACAAACCATCGCTTGAGCAGGTGAACTTGAGCTACCGTCTGAGTACCTAAATTCATACCTTTCAGTCTTCTTTCCACTTCAGCTTTAATTTGATCTTCCATGTTCACAACCTGATTCGCCAGTTTTAAATCAATTTTTCCTTCAGGTTGACTCACAGTACGATTATAGAGCTCCAAATGCTCATTAGCAGCAATAGCCTCAATAATCTTCTTAATACCAGTGGCTGTTGAGAAATTAGTTGAGCCACCGGCAGCTGTATCAATAAGTTGCTTTGTCTTCAATTTCAACCCATTCACAAAGTTTTGCATTTGTTCAGTTGCGTCCAGATTATGAGTGGGACATGCAACTAAACACCTCTTAAACCTTTTGTACGCATCTCCCAGTGACTCTCCATCCTTCTGTTTAAAATTCAAAATGTCATACCTCTTGCGGATATACACAGAAGCTGGAAAATACTCATTCAGAAATGCTGTTTCCATTTGTTGCCAAGTAGTAATACTTCCTGCAGGTAGGGAATAAAACCATTCTTCGGCGTCCTCAGATAAGGTGAAGGGAAACATGACCAACCGTTTTGCTTCATCTGAGTGTCCCTCAATTTTTAATGATGTGGTCATCGTCAGGAACTTTTGTAAGTGCTTGTTGGCATCTTCATTGACTTTTCCTGAAAAAGGTTTACTTTCCAGCTGACGAATGGTTGACGGGTGCAACTGGAAGTGAGCAACATTTACCGGTTGATTGACTATTGTCAATCTCACTGCTGGATTATTTTCTCTGCCATAATCACCCAAAAGTCTTTCCGGAGGAGGTAAGTCAGCCATGATATGAACTTCTGGTTGTGAACCTGTGTCTGACTCAGAATCTGAATGTTCGGAGTGAACAATGATTTCTTCCTCTCTTTCTACTTCTGCCAGTCTTTCTCGTTTAGCTTGTCAGAGCCTAGCACGCAAAGATCTTTCGGGTTCTGCGTCAAAATGAAAATCAGCTGAGGCCTTACCTCGCATAAACAGATTAGACAGAGGTTAGTATGATAAAAGTACAAAAGTAACTATAATGATAAAATTTTAGTCGCGGAGCAACAAAATTTTAATTGAAATAATTCTGTTAACTCTATTATCTTTGGCAGTCCCCGGCAACGGCGCCAAAAACTTGATAGGAAAATAGCAAGTGTACTATTTTTGCCTATTGTAGTGATAAAAGGAGTTTTCTCCGAATGTCGATCTCAAGGACTGCTTGAGGATATAGAGTTGGAATATGATTTCAATTAAACAAAAGATCACTGGTAAATGGTTTGGTTTACAAGAAAATGATTAAAATATGCAATTCAGAAAGAGCGAATAAATTAGTTAAACGAATAACAGATATGAGTAATATGCTAAGGGTAGGTGAATGATTCTGCCTGCAATAATTTCGACTTATCAGTGCAATAATATACTTCACAGCAATTGATTACCGGTTCTCTAGAGCATCTAAGCCTAAATCCTTAGTCAGAAGATCTTTGAACACATACCCTAACTTCTATGTCCATAGTCAATTACGGTAATGATCAAGCAATCAAATATCGAGAATTTTCCGGTCAAGATAAAATATTTCTAGTCCTAGATAATATTTATTATCAAATGTTCTTATTCAAGTCGATAAACAATAGCTGCCCAGCTTAATATTTAGAAAAACTCAAAATCCGTTTTTCCGACGGTTTACGCATTAAGAACGATAACTAGAACAAATCAATTTAACAATGAATAACAAAAATTAATGCATTGACAAATACGAACTCATTACATTCAGAATCTGGGTCACCCCCCTTAGCAAATGGGGGTTTAGCTACTCATAATCAAAAACAAAGCAATGAAAAGAATTGTTGTCATTACAAAATCTGTCGAGGAATCAATCTTCAATTGTGTAAACTCTTGAATGATGTGAAACCCTTGCCAAATTCTGAGTTCTCCAGCGCTCTGAACGTGTCTTTTCAGTCAAAAATCGTCCAACCCGGTGAAATTCGCAGTACTGTTTTATATAGGTCTGAGATGGGCAATATTTTGGGCCTCATACGCGTATGATGCTCCCTATACGCGTATGGGCAGAGCCAATTTTGCACATGATTTCTACAAAACGCGTATGAGACGCGTATATGCTAGGGGTCATACGCGTATGACATTCCCATACGCGTATGAGCAGTCTTGTTTTTTGCCTTGGACTTTTAGGAACGCGTATGGGGCTTGTGGCTTATTGAGCCATACGCGTATCAGGAGGGCCATACGCGTATGGGCTGCCTTGACTTGGATTTTCTTCCTTTCTTTCTTGCTTGTCTCAGCTTTTGTGCTACTATTCTTGGACATCCATGCTCATAAACCTGAAACCACTAATTATACCAACAAGAGCGTAAAAAGGAACCAGAAAGAGATTGTCTTAAGCAAAATACTTTTTACTGAAAAGAACTAAGATAACTTAAAATCACGTGTTAAATCAAACAGTTTACCTGAATTCTTACTTTTTAAATGGTGAAATACTATCAAAAATGGTGACTGATCACATACCCCAAGAGGTCTCTTGAGGTGAGTATTATTCATACCTTTCAGAGGACTAATAACAAGCTTCCTTTCAGTATTACCATGCTCCAGAATCATAGTCCTTATATCTCTAGTATCTCTATTGAGATGACTAGGATCCTTGTGAGTATTGAGGACATTCGAGTTATCGCATGACAATGTCATGACATTTAGAGAAGAATTATCCTTAGACATCATTTGTTGACCATCAACAGTTTCATCCATAGGCAAGGTGACACAATTATACTTGTCACTAGACCAAGAGACATTATTTTCCAAAAGACAAACTTCTTCAGAAGTATTGTTTCTATCAGCAACACTATTAGCATGATCTTCAACACAACATTTTACCAAAATAAAGTCGGAATCACAAGGATATAGTGCTTTGCTTGTACTCAATACTAACTCCAGACTTCCTTCGGCTTGATTGAGGTGGTTCATTTTCGGTCCACCAATTTCTGAAGTTATATCTGATCTTGTTGCAGTAAAATGTAGACGCATCCTAGTCATGCTTTGATGCAGATTCTGATAACTACTTACTCCTTCTTCATCTTTAGAACCTTTCTGGTGACAGGAGATCGAAATTCCTCCATAATTAGTACTTTCCAGACTGAGTCCCTAGACAACCGTTCTTTGCATACTTGCTTCGATAGTGGATAATTGATTCTTCCATCTGTTTAGCTCGCGATCATAGAAACTTTGTCAACCTCAACTGCATTTGTTTGATAAGATGTTGGATCATTTCATCTGACATCCCTTCCTTGACACAGAGAGCTTTGCCAATTTCATTCCCTCCATATTCATGACTGACTTGGGGTTCGGTCAACATCATATACCATCTCCTCGGATCTTGGTTCATGTCACACACACACACACACATTCTCAGCTTGAATATGAGTTCAAGCACTCACTGAACACTGATATCGACCTCTTCACTTTGATATTCACCTGGACAACCATTCTGAAAAAAAGACTTTCTTCAGCTTGAGAAGCAATGTCTTGCTTACTTAGGATATGCACCTCGTCGTCTCTTGGTATCGGGTTCCCTATCTCATTCCTCTTATATTGACTTGGTTCAACTTCCTTCCCATTTACCTAGGACTCTTAGGTCACTAATTTATTGTCATACCTTGAGACACAACTGGGACTTGAGAAATATTCCCTTGATTTGTAAATAGCTCTTTGACTAGGAACATTAAACCCCTATTTTTGAGACCGATCTTTTTGCATTCTAGAAACCAGATCTCTGACATCTATCTGAGTTTCTTCAGCTTAAGCATTTGCACTAGGTTCTCTAATGTCGGTATCAGATGTTGAGACATCTTTAGCACAACTTACTCCAATTGATGCTATAGTTGTCTTCACAGTATTCTCTTTTCTGGAAGAGTCAGTGATCATATTTGTAGAGTTCATCATCTTCTTGGACTTGGTCAGGTCACAGTTCTCTACCTTGCAAAATATGGCTTTGGAATCCTCAGACTTCTTCTTGTCTGAGCTCACCATCTTGGCCTTAGAGAGGCTATCACTTATGACACATGCATCTTTCTTTCCTCTTGAGCCTTCAGCCTTCATAGACTTGAATCTTCTTCCATGCATAACATGGCTTATGTCTCGAGACATAGTTTTCACACATGTCCCATGAATGGAAACTTTTTTTGCCGTTAGATTCATCTTAGTATGTTTCCTTTGATGAGATAGCATTCATTTGGGATATCCTGTCAAATTGTAACATGTAGCCTTTGAATGACCAATCCTGCCGCAATGATCGCATTTAAGGTATTTATGTTGAGGGCTATCGTACCTTTTCTAGGCTCCCTTCAAATGTTGTGACATAGATTTTGACATCTTCTGCTTCTGCCTTTGAGGGACCTCCTTAATTTTCATCCCAACTTGACTTCTAGAGTCAAGGTTTCTTGTTTTCTCAGGGACTTTTTCACTTAGGAGACTGGTACTAGTACTTGACCTTCTTGTCACTTGAGTCATGTTATGTTGGTTTGAGTTTAATAGCACACCATCTCCTTTAAGATCCTCAATCATTGCCAAAAGCTTCTTTTTCTCATCCTGTAGTAGAGCAACAACATTTCTGTGCTCTATTACTCTCTTACGAACCTTTTCATTTTCCAAACATGTCTCTGAGAATCCTGATGCAAGTTCACACATAGTAAGTTCTCCAACGTATGACTCAGTATCAGACTCTTCATCAGATTCACATGCATCAGTCATGATATCTTCTTGTTTGATTGTTTTCTTTCTGTTTTCTCTTTTGAATCTTTCCCCTGACCATGATGTCAGAACATAGTTTGGTTCTAATCATATCTTAGTGTTTTGATGATAACAATTAAATAAATTTTGTATAAGTAAATGTGGTACTCTAATTATATGTTTCTCATTTCAGAAGATGTTCTAATACAAGTACCATCAGAACATGAACTTTATGTAAAACAACCTTTAATTAATTACTAATAAATCTATTAGTGTTTAAGGGAGAACACTATAATAGGTGATGTGTGGTGAAAATTATATTCAGATTTCAAGAAAGTACTTAAAACTGTAGAAAATATTTTCTTAGCATTATATGAAAATGTTAGAGGCGCAAAGAACTCTCTTTGTAACTCATATGCATGATTCCCCAACATGGATCATGTATCCATGTTTTTTATTTGCTTCCTTTCTTTTAATAATTATCACTTAGTGTCTTGCATAAATTTGATCTTGGTTAGAACACTACGACAAAATTTAACTTAAACAACTGACTTCTCTTATATGATAAAGTTTGGTTGTTATTATTTGTGTTGTATATTGTAGTTAGGAGTTGAAATGTTCTACTTAGTATCATAGTTGGGATATCTTTGCATGCCCTTTTTATGCTAAAAAGGATAAATTAGCGAGAGTGATTATAATTTTACTTAGGTGCACACATCTGCAGCTAGTAAAATTTATTTTTTTAAATTGAATTTTTATTTTTTAGATGCCCAACTAATTATTCCCAATGAAATTCTTTACTTTTTGTTTTGTAAAATAGGAGAATATTTTACTAAAATGAATATTTTCATTACTGCAAAAATTAATCCTCAAAATATAACTTAATTTCTATCTACACATAGAGGTTTAGAGGTTTAGGAGGAATTACAACACATGTTAAGTATTGCTTTAGTAAGAAAGTAGAGGATTACGCTAACAAAATTCAATTCACATCAAATAACTACACTAGGTAATGCTCAAAAGTAGACTAAAATTTCTCTACCTAGCATCCAATAATGAGATAGTTACTTGATTTATTGAAGATGATGATTCTCTTTCATAAGAAAAAAGTTCCCTTTCTAATGATTTTATTTTATATAAATAACATGGTTCTTGTGGTTGAGGTAAGGTATTACTACTTTTCAACATCACAAGCACAGATGTCATGTCTGGTCGATCATTTGGATGATGTTGTATACATAAAAGACCTATTTGAACGCACCTCAAAGCTTCATAGAGAATGCACGTGTCTTTCAAATTTTCATCAATCATTGTGTGTATAGTTCCCTCTTTCCACAATCTCCACGCCTACACCAATTTAAAAGAAATTAATATCTAATAGTTTGATATTAAAAATAATTGATGTTTAGACAGTACTCACATGTCCAATAAGATTGTGATCATGTTGATGGAAGGTATGTGTTCTATTTTTCATTCCACTTATAAGTTCTAGCAATAATACGCCAAAACTAAATACATCTGATTTAACTGAGAATAACCCGTCAATGGCATATTCAGGTGCCATATAACCGCTGAAAAGAACAAATGAGAATAAATTTGATGTTCAATATCAATCATAGTAAAAATATGACATATTTTCATATACTTACTATGTACCAATTATTCGATTTGTTTTTCCTTCAATTTGATCACCTCCACATATTTTAGCCAAACCAAAATCCGAAATTTTTGGATTCATGTCTTTGTCTAATAAAATGTTACTTGCCTTCAAATCTCTGTGTATGATTCTTAATCTTGAATCTTGATGTAAATAAAGAAGACCTCGTGCAATTCCATTTAAGATATTTAAACGCAAAGGCCAATTTAATGATTTACTTTGAGTTGAATCTGGAAAAATTATACAATAAATTTAGTTCTTTACTTATAAAATAAAAAATACAATCAAATCAAATATTTAATATGCTAAATACTAAGCTTTAATATAGTTACTTACCAAAAATGAATGAATCAAGGCTTGTGTTTGACATGTATTCGTAGACTAGCATTTTCTCTTCTTTTTCAATGCAACAACCGACAACTTTGACAAGATTTCGATGTTGAAGTTTAGCACATAATATAACTTCATTTTTAAATTCTTTCATTCCTTGTCCAGAACTCCAAGAAAGTCGTTTGACTGCAACTTCTTGACCATCAACAAATTTTCCCTATATTTTATAATAAAATTAATTTTTAAAACTAATGAGATTCATAAATTTTCTTTTTCCCAACTTTTAAGGTGTAAGTTTAAATGTAGTTTGTAGAAGTTTTATTTATCCGCCACAAAAAATTTGGTAGCATTACCAAAAACTAAAATTCATTGAAAGCCTCTAAATTTTAAATTATATATATAAGCGTAATAATATAAAATGGTATTTATTGATTGAATGAAAGTACGATAATTAATTTATTTATAGTAATAAAAAAATAAAAAAATAATTTGTTCTTTACCTTGTATACTGGTCCAAAACCACCTTCGCCTAATTTGTTTTCAATTGAGAAGTTATTTGTGGCATATAGGATTGTACCAAGATCAAAGAAAGGAATTTCCAAATCATCATGTTCACAATCACTATTGTCTTCCTTCCACTCGATGTTAACTGTTTCAAGGCGAAAAAATTCATATTATGGATAAAATATATTCTTATTGATTAACATAACTATCATGAACAAGAAAACAACATCCCCAAAACATGATTTTAAATTACGGTATGTCACTACAATTTGTAGCAGCAATATTATTGACAAAATAGTTTTCGTAGCCTCATCAAACCATAATTACAGTATATTTTAAAATTATACGCCCGATTGCATTAGAAACTACATCAGACAATTTCGTTAAAAATCTTAAACACTTCCCAATTAAAATTTGCGTTGCAACCGCCGTATTATGCATCGCATCAACTGCACAATCGCATCTACAACCCCATTTAGAATCATGTCCCAAAATACTTAAACAAGTTAAAATTAATAAAACAAATACAGCTTTGCTAGAAGAAATACTTCTCACAAACCAAAAAATCTCCTCGCCATTAGTCAAAAAAAAAAAAATCTCCTCGCCAATGTCTTGTTAGTGAAATATGTTTATGATATATTGAAGGTGTATATTGCAAAAATAAATAGAATCTTGTGAAATATAGCATGCTCTATGGGTACAAACAAAATACCTTTATACTTTATCTTTGTTCTATATATGAAAAATGCCAACAATGTCACAATAGCTACCGAAACAATTGCTGAAACTGCATAGATAACCTTTTTAGTACGCCCATGTCTATCATCTGCAATGAAAAACACGTGATTTGCAAACAATTACTATGACCCTTCTACTACTTTAATAAATAAATAGTAATTGAAAAATTGAATAATCAATGCCTCTAGTTCACATATAGATCAGATATATGCATTATTCAATTAAATATCAAAAGGATCAGAGAGAATTCAAAAGAGTGGTGAAGTTTACCTATGTCTAAAACATCAGTTCGAACATATAAGGCCAAGTCAGCGTCTGTAACTCTCAAATCTTTAAGATCATCAAACCAAATTGAACAACCAATGTTTCCATTCTTTTCACCCAAGCCTGAGTAAGCTGTGCATGAACAATTCTGCAAACACTTGATCTTGCATTCATCAAGTGTCATATTTTCATCAATCCAATAATTTGTAGTATCCGGCAACTTCATTCCCACAACTCTTCGAAATCCGCCTCTATTCTCGACTCCACAAGTCCAATTTCTACTTCTTACACAACCCTGTGTCCAGTCCATTGCATCCCACCGTTGAGGCGATTTCGGCTTAAATCCTTCTAAACACTGACAAATCGGCGATCCACCAATGACACAGACTCCATTGGCCCCACAAACATTATAAGCATCACACCTATCTTGTGGCAGGTTCTGATAAAGATTCCATGTTTTAGATTCAGCAATCCATATGAGACGTTGCCGAACCGAAAGCGTTTGGTTCAAAACAATTATCGAAATCACAGAACTGTTCTTAAGCGTGTACCTATAATAAACTTGTTCTTGATTGCTTACAAAATCGTAATTAAAAAGCGGGTTAGTCCTTAACCCAGATACTCCCATAGACATAAGACCACTCGACATAACACCGATCATTGCTCCTATTCTGTAGATTTCAACCGAACCTTTCCAAAACATTATTTCAGGATTTGTGTCAAGTCTAACAAATGAAGAAGTAAAATCACCTGAAGATGGATCTTCCCAGCTTTTCCATGCAGTGAGGCGCCGATTGATACCGGTTTTCTTGCTCCATCCAAACTTCATTCCTGGCAACATCGTATCAGTAGGATAATCAAAGCTCTGCCATACAAAACCGTCTTCATCAGTTTTAGTGTCCTTCTCATCTCGAATCACTAAATTTCCGTTGTCCAGAAGCTGGACAACTGGAGTTAAAGTCTTCTTTGTTGTGTTTGTTGACCATAAAAGAGACTGATTGTTGTTTAGAAGCACCAGATTTCCTTGTTTGTTTATCATCAACTTGCTTGAGTTGTTGTCTTTGATAGGATTATCACGATTTGCAACCCAAACAACTGTTTTAACAGGGATGTTTTTGTACCAAATTCCAACATAGCGGTTCCGAGAATTACCAGGAGTAAAGAAACCCAACTCGAAGGTTCCATCTTTAGAAATCAATGTGTTTCCATCGGAAAGTGAGTATGATGGAGTAATAGTATCGCCTCCATAGGAAATTTCTGAGAAGAGTAATAGTAACATAGATATAACTAGCTTGGCCGTGAAAATGGTCATTTTAGCATGTTTCATGATAAAATTGCAGAAACTAATAAGAAGCAATTTTTCAATAGCATGAATTCAGAGGGGCCATTTTTCTTAGGTGGTTGAACTTTGTTCTTATGCGAGTTGCCACTTGACAATAAAATATGAAGAAATTCTATTTGAAGAAATCATTAATTATACTCAATTAATTGAGGAAATTATTTTATATACATATATTTATTAGAAAGCAGCTTTTCAAGACCATTTATTTTAGAAGGTTGACTTGTCTTACAAGCCATAAGGCTATCAAGTGAGAAGAAAATAGAGTATTCTATGTAAGGAAGAATGATTATTTTAGTATTTTTAGTTAGAGAATATCTTATCTCACTTCATAGATTTCTCATATATCAGGAGTGATATCAAATTTGTAAAGGTGTATTTTCTGAAATATTTTTTTTTATTTTACATTGATTTATTTTGTATAAGTTTACGGAATTGTTTTTTCAATTTAAAATACTTTCATATATGTATCTCTATAAAAACTTAAATTTTGAAAGAAAAAAAATACTTTCAAAAATGTATTTACAAAAACAGAAAACATAAATGTAATTGTGCATCATATCCAAAAATATTATGGAATGAATTAAGATATTTCCTTTTAGAAATACTGTGTGTCTGTGCGTGTCACTGAAAAAAAAAATATATGTATGTAAATATAAATAAACAATAGAAATACTTCTTTTCGGCATTATTTTTTACTAAAATGGAGTATTTATTACCAGCCAACCATGTGTATTTAGTAAAAAAACACCTGAATAACAAGTAAACTTTTTGCGTAAACTGGTCAACAAATATAAAAGTCTAGTCTACTGTAGGTAACATTTCAGCCTAATAATAATATCAATCAGTCAAAGTTTTAATTATTTTACAAATTTCAATGTAAAATGAATGTTTTCATATACGAGAAGTTGACTCATTTGACAAGCTATCTTATTAATTAATTTGGTTATAATAATTTCCTACTTCATTTAAGTTAATGAAGATATTTTAGTTCATTCACAAATATTATATGATATTTATGTTTAGAATAATAAGTCAAGTGTGAATTGGAGATTCATATTAGTTATAATTGTAGAGACTTGAACATTTATAAGTGGGAGAACTCATACATTAGATACTTTAAAATTTTAGGTGAATATGTGGTGTCTGTCACTTGTGTATTGCTCTTGGCTAATGTTATGCTCCTCTTCATTAACTAACAATTGTCGCTACGGCGAAAAAATAACCAGAGTCGCCACTAGTATATATTTATCCTATTAAGGGAAAGGAATATCATAAAACCTAACAAGAATAAGAACAAGGGCTTACGACTAAAGAACAAGGTACGAGAGTCGGTTACACGAGGGGAAGGTATCAGCACCCCTCACGTCCGTCGTACTCGACGGGATCCACCTATGTTTGTTTCTAATCAAAGGGTGTTTAATAATGTTGAAAAGCATAATGCCAAAGGGAAATGCATGCAAAAAGGGGAAAGGAAAACACGGGGAAAAGAAGGAATATTTACAAAATTGGGCTTGTTCAAGCCCCGCAACTTGATGCCTACGCATCCCTTTCATGAACCATAGCGCCGTAGTTCGGCTCAACAATTTCCATTTATTTTGTGTTTTTTAGGTGAAAGATACTAAGTTCACATTCCACCGATGCTCGACCTCTGGAGACTTATCCGCCTAATTCCTGGAAAGGAAATAACATGTTCTTAAAAGAAATAGAAAATGAATTGGTTTTTGTTTTTTTTATGTAGATTAGTGATGAACGAGTCCCACTACCGGGACACTCACCACCTCTCTGCTTTGTTTAAACTCTGAGATTTGAACCATGTGAGTGTGTGAATGGAAGAGAAAGCAAATTAGGGAACACACCCACTCGTCTCTCTCCATTGTGTAGATGAAAGCATGGTTCTCATCAATATTTATTAAGTATTTTATGTGTTTTTGGTTGGTGTTTTTTAAAGGGAATTAATTTGCGACTTGAATCACACAAAAGTATGTGAGTGATAGAGAAACAGATTAGGGACTACACCCACTCATCTCTCTCCCACTAAGGTTTGTAATAGTGTGATTCAAATCATGATTTATTAGGTGTTTTGAAATTTAAAAAAGAAAAAGAAAGAAGGGAAATTCTATCCTAATATTAATTCTACCTAAATGATCATAGAGTTTTTAGAATATAGGGAAAGCTACCTAATGTTATCATACAAAAGGTTTTGGTTAAAGACCTAAAAAGCTATGTTTTAGTCCAATTCAATCAAGCGAAATGTTCAATTTAATTGACCTAAAATTACCTAAGGGAATATGAAATTACAACTCACAAATCAACCAAAAAGATCAAGCAACACAATCACGTTGAAGTTGGTATAAAAAAATATAAGAAACAACTCAAAATTAATACAAAGTTAACCTAAAGTGCATTAATATTTTTCATGATTTTTTAATGTTGAAATTGTGTTAAATCCTTACACCTAATAAGAGAAAAATTAGTATTTTTAGGAGATTTATTAAAAGTTTTTTTGTAAAAAAGAAAATAAAAGAAATTGGAGAAAAAGCGAGTGGATCAGGGGGGGTACAATCCTGAAACAAGGTGGTTGGCCTAAGTGAATTGGCGTTGGCCCCACAGAGTGAGGCCTAGGATGGATTTTTGTTTCAGCTTGCCGATGTTACCAAAAAAAGTGCGTGTGATGGGCTCTCAATGGTGGTGAGAACAGGAATTATAGCTTGAGCCCAATGCAATTTCCAAATCTCTCTATGAATTTTTAGCATCATTATCATTGTTACATTTTATCAATATCGAAACAAAAAAAATAAAAAATAAAATTAAATAAACAAAAAAAAGTTGAAACGGTGGCGTTCTAATAAGGCTCAGAGTGACTACTCAGCTTCAGTTTCATTCGAAACATGCCTTGTCTTCCTTCGTCCCACTCTCTTGCTTGCCTCACTGGAGCGATTTCCGGTGGCCTGTCTTCGCTGTGGATCGCTATCCCTACCCTCTCATTCAACAAAATTAGAACACAAGCCCTACCTTATCTCTAACGCTCTATACGAATATGAATTCAAATCTCTGGGATTTTCCTCCAGGAAGCGGGATCGTAGATCTCAAAAGGAAACCCTAGGAACATCTAATAGCAATTAAATCATCCTCAATCAAAGAATCATGCAACCAGGTGGGGGTTTCTACTCTACATAGTGTATATAACCAGGAGGTGAAGTGATTTAAGCAACAAAGAGGATGTTTTAGGCTTACCGTCCAGAGCAGTTCCAATGACTCTTCAACGGCGACGATGGTAACGGAAACCCAGAGATGAGATTCCAGCAGCACGACGCGAAATAAACGCGGAGTCTTGAAGAGAAACCTTGGCTTGAAGCAAATACAAAGGCGACGGAGAATTTTAGGTAACATGCACTCTGAGCTCTTACTTGTTCTTGATTCTTCTCCGTCCTCTAATTCCTTCGATCATCTTCTTCTTCTTTTTTATTTGTGAAACTCTAAGTTGTTGAGTTGTACTGCATAGTTGCTTGAGGTTTAGCTCAGTTGTTAGAGTTTTAGAGGTTGAAACTCTAGCAACTATAGTGATTAGAGCATATAGTGATGTTTAAGGAAGATGAAGGTGATGGTGAAGGTTGAAGGAGATTGAAAAACTGCGAGAGTGGTGAATGTGAGAGGGTGATGAAGAGAGGGAGGGAGAGAGAGAAGTGGATGGAGAGTGATGAATTAATTGGAGAGAATGATGAATATGATGAAAGGTGAAGGTGATGAATGAAGCGTGTGTATGAAAAATGGAGGTAAGAGAGTTTATATAATGCTTAGGCTCGGATGAGTTTTGGCTTGGAGATAGGTTTTGGTGGTGATTAGGATCGGTTTTTGTTAGATCTAGGCTTGGAGTTTGTTTGGTTGAACTCAGGTGGTTAACTCACTGAGTTAGTTGGTTAGAGTGCTGACTCAGTTAGTTATGAAGGCGAGAGGTTAGAGATTTTCTGTAGGATTCAATTATAGTTAGCTATTTTCTGTTATAAGTTTGTTAGTTGAGACTGTTATGGGTGTTTAGGGTTGGCTATAGGTGCAATGAGTGTTAGGGAAAGGTTAGTTTATGACCGTTTTGTCTTTGTTCTACTCTAAGTGAAGTGCTTGGGATGTGGACTGGTTAAATGGTGTGCAGTAGATCAAAATGATAGTTACGATTTATTGATGAGGTGGCAGTTGGTTGAGAGGTAATTAGAATTAGTTAGTATTTGGTTAAGAGGTTGACAGTTGGCTGGAAGTGTTTGTTCTAAGGAAGTTAGTTACAAAATTCTGTTAGGATTAGTGAACTAATTTTGTTATGGTTTTTGTGAATGAAATTGTAGGGCTGGTGTATGTACGGCTAGCAGTGAAACGGTTTCCCCATGGATCCGCATAATTGATGTAGTTATAGTGAGTTTGAGGAAGGGACCGGTTTGTGCAGGGTGATGTTCGTATGGCATAGCCTTGTTTCAGTTTAATTTGTAACAACCGGTTTTGGAGCATTTTTTTCTTTGCTGCAGGATCTTTGGCATGAATGGTCAGTTTAGGAAGATATGAAGATTGTTTGTCATAGCTGCAGACTAGTTAGGAGAGGTTAATTAGTGTTAGAGAATTGTTTAGAAATCCTGTTAGGAATTCTATTGTGAGGAGACGATTGTTAGCTAGTGCACTGGATTATTGAACCAATATTATTAGTTTTTGGGGCAGGCGTGATCATGAGTATCACTACGGGTTTTTCTCTCGGATGGATGCAAAATACGATGGCTCGGGTTGCGCTGATATGTCGAATTGATGTTGGCTTTGAAGTGTGTATTTTATATGGTTGCAAGTATTTGATCAGGTATGAATGTGCTAGATTATTTTGCATGTGTTTTGTGCATATGCTTGATGTAACACCCTTCTAAACCCCCAAGCAATATATTAAATAATTCAGAGTAACATGTAAAAAGGATGATACAACTCGCCAAAAATCATTTTTAAGACACATGTCATGCTTACCACGAGGAACTCAATAAGTAACATTCACCGAAACATGTTAACACATTGGAAATAAGGTTCAGATCACCAACTTTAGGATTTCCTCTACCATATAGTTTACCTCGGTCCATATGTTTCTTCCCTTTCTTGTCAACCAACTCGCGAGAGTGGGATGACTTCACTTTGATATTATCCTCTTCAAAGATCCTACTACAATCCACCAAGTCAGCAAATCGGTGAATCCTCTGATATCTGATACCTTGCTTGATTTCATCACGAAGGCCATTCGCAAATTTGATGCACTTCAAGAATTCACTAGCCTCATCATTTATGTAGTGAGTATAGTACTTAGCAAATTCTACAAACTTTGAAGCATGCTCAGGAATACACATATTACCCTGCTTCAGCTCCAAGAATTCAATCTTTTTTCTTCCCCGAACATCTTCCGGAAAATACCTCCTCAGAAATTCTCTCCTAAACACCACCCAAGTGATTGCTACACCAGTTCAACTCTAGTAGCAACCCACCAGTCATCAACTTCCTCAGATAACATGTGAGTACCATACCTCACCTTCAGGTTCTCAGCACAATCTATCACTCGGAAAATCCTTTTGATTTTCTTCAGCCAATTCTGAGCACCTTCAGGATCCTGAGTGCCTTTGAACAACGGAGGATTGTTCCTCTAAAATTCTCCCAGCTGCCTGTTAGCACCCAGTGCAGCTCCGTTGGGATTCCCTCCCAGCACACCAGTAATCATGCCCAAAGCTTCGGCAATTGCATCATCGTTTCTTCCACTTCTTCCATCCATTTTTCTGCTAATTCACAAAACAAATTCTATTAGAACAAAAGTATCGACAATGTAAACATCACACTAGTCGTATACAAAGGAATAATAACGATAAGACTCTGGTCACAACGACCGACTATGCTTTGATACCACTATTGTAACACCCTTCTAAACCTCCACGGAATATAATAAATAATTCAGAGTAACATGTGAAAAAGGATGCTACAACTCGCCAAAAATCATTTTTAAGACACATGTCATGCTTACCACGAGGAACTCAATAAGTAATATTCACCGAAACATGTTAACACAGCGGAAATAAGGTTCAGAAGTTGAATAATATTAAACCAGCGTTTATCATCTCCAAAACTTAACAAAATTATTCAACAAAATAAAATAAGAGTTATCAAACAACTCTAAAACAAACGTTCCCCAGTGTTATAAATCAGACCATGACACCGACGCTACGACTAAACAGACTAGCCTATAAGCTATCCTCACCAAGCTCAATAGCCGCTACTCCTCAATCTGAAAAATGTCAACAGTAAGGGTGTGTCTCATTCGCAATTAACAAATGTTATGAGTTCATAAACAATAAAACATCATAAGCACATTATTCACCCAACTTCAATATATTTAGATTTTCAGAAACATTCATCAACAACACCAATTATAATCAATCATATCACCAGGAAATAACACTGAAAATCTTCCAATCATATTATAACAATGTATATATGCAATGTACTGACACTATGCATGGAGAAATATTAATTTCAAGTTAAAGGATGTAAATAGTGTTATGTTATCATATGTGTATACTCTTGGTAATTTCTTCATAACTTTCTCTATACCTATTGTTCTGGGATGAAAAATGAACTAATAAAACCTCTTTATGTGAAATAGGCTTTGGAATGTCCTAATTTTGTTGAGATAATTTGGCTGTAAGTTCTGGTTAGTGAATTAGTATTCAGCAAAGATATGCTTTAGAAGGACTATAATAGGTTATGCAAAGGGGGAGAAATATTAGTTTCAAGTTACAGTATAGAAATAATGTTATGTTGTCTATGAGTTGATATGTGTATACTTTTGGTAATTTTATTTATATATATTTTTCTTGGATGAAACTTGATCTATTAAAACCTACACACATTTTTTTACGTGAATTACTCTTTGGAATGTCCTGATTTTGTTAAATTTTGGTTGAGATAATTTGGTTGTAAGTTCTAGTTAATGATGTATACATGTATATTAATAGGATTGAGCTTATTTAAGTGAAATTGGAAACTAGACTCAAGTTTCTTCACCATAGGCACTGGTAGTTATAAATTACATTGATAATTGATAGAGAAAAATAGGGTACAAGTTGGCATTATTTCTGTTGGGATATTTTTTTTAGGAAACTTGTGTCTTGTTTCATGAAACTGTACTAATTGAGGAGTTTCCTTGTAAAACAAGAATCATATTAGTAAATAATACTAATTCAAGGCACAAAAGCAATGACCAATTATAGTCCTTCTCTTTTCATAACTAACTCCAGCAATGACCAATCTCTCTCGGTTGTAGCCTCTCCTTTAAAACTACGAATTTAGTTAAACTTGTTGAAGGTGTGCTTCAAGGCACAAAAGGGGCGAAAAGTACATTGTTTCTCCACAAATTCCTGAACATTATATATCTGATGCTGATCGTGACTCACAAACTATGAACCTTGCATATGTCACATGGGAAGAACAAGAATCGTTCATGTATACGTGATTGTTATCCACCATATATGATGTGCTTCTCTCTCACTTGGTTCCCCTTCATTATTTGTGGCAGGTATGGGAGGTAAATGTTGGAAATAAAGCCTTTGTGACGAGAGTAATTGTTTAGAAATATTGGAGGCTTGAATAGAAACTTGATAGGTAGGAGAATTCTTTATGGAAGAGAGAACTTTGTATTTTTGCTTGATACAAATGTGAAGGATTACATCTCTATTTATACTACTCTAAGGAAAACTCTAGACACACTAATTCTAGAGAGTTCTCAACTCTAGAGATCCAAAGAGTATTCTAGAGAATATTACAACCATAAAAAATATCTAGACACTCCAAACACTACAAGAATTCTCTAGAAATATGACCCATAATTACTTAAGCCCAAAATAACTAAGCCCAAAAAACCAAATAATTAATTTAGGCCCAAATCAAGTTTATATTTCAACATTCCCCCTTAAACTTGATTTGTGACTCCAAGCATACTCCTTAGCTTCAACAAAGTTTCCAACTTGAGTGACTTTGTGAAAATGTCGGCAGCTTGATCTTGAGACATCACATACTTCAACTTTACCTCCTTCTTCTCAATGCATTCTCTTATGAAGTGGTAACGGGTGTCGATGTGCTTACGTCTTTCATGAAAGACGGGATTCTTTGCTAAAGCAAGTGCTAATTTATTGTCAACACATATTTCCATAGGATCTTTTTGTGGCATCTTTAACTCTTTCAGCAAGTTCCTTAGCCAAACTGCATGACAAACACATGATGTGGCGGCGACATACTCGGCTTCACAAGTTGATAGGGTGACTATAGGTTGCTTCTTTGACATCCAAGTGAAAGCAGTATCTCCCATGAAGAATACAAAACCAGTAGTGCTCTTTCTATCATCCAAGTCTCCAGTCCAATCACTATCACTGTAGCCAGCTATCTCATAATTGTTAGAAGAGTAATAGTGCAAGCCAAAGTTTGTTGTACCTTTGATGTTTCTAAGAATTCTCTTTGCCGCCTTGAAGTGAGTTGTTGTTGGAGCTTCCATGTAGCAACTTACGACTCCTACGGCATAGAGAATATTCGGCCTTGTACATGTCAAGTAACGTAAACTTCCAACCAAACTTTTGTAAAGAGTTGGATCCACAATCTCTCAATTTTCATGCTCGCTTAACTTGCTTCCACATTCTATCGAGGTCCCAACTAAATTGGCGTCATCCATCTTGAATTTATTAAGTACTTCTTTGGCATAGCCTTCTTGGGTGATGAAAATTCCTTTGTCTCCTTGCTTTACTTCGATGCCGAGATAATATGCCATGAGCCCTATATCTGTCATCTCAAATTCATTTGACATGTCTTTCTTGAACTCTCCGAACATGCTTGGATTGTTCCTTGTGAAAATCAAGTCATCTACATACGAGCACACAATCAAAATATCTCCACTTTGCGCTTTGATATAAAGTGCATGCTCATATGGACACTTGATGAAGTTCTTGTCTTGAAATTACTTGTCGATTCGAACATTTCAAGCTCTTGGTGCTTGCTTAAGACCGTACAACACCTTCTTCAACTTCAAGACTTTTTCTTCTTGCCCTTTTACTTCATAACCCAATGGTTGCTCAATATAAACTTCTTCTTCGAGGAAACCATTCAAGAAGGCTGCTTCACATCCATTTGATAGATCTTCCATTTATTTTGGGCTGCCAAAGAAATGATCAGTCTAATAGTTTCAAGACGAGCAACGGGAGCAAATATCTCATCATAGTCAATTCCTTGTCTTTGACTATATCCTTTCGCCACCAATCTTGCTTTATATCTCTCCACATCTCCTTTTGCATTCTTCTTCGCCTTGTACACCCATCTTACTCCGATTGCTTTGTGTCCTCGTGGAAGTGTAGTAAGTTCCCACGTAACATTCTTCGTGATTGACTTGATTTCTTCGTCCATGGCGTCTCTCCACTTTATGTTTTCATCTGGAACATGGGTGTAGGCAATACTTCCAAACACTTTGAGGTGAGAGATCCCGAGCTTCCTTCCACTCCATGCTTCTTGTGGTGTCTTCTCGTGCACACTTCTTGTTGGGGAGCGATTTGTCAAGTAAACCGCACATGCCACGACTTTGGCCCAAAACTCCTTCGGCATCTTCATGCTTTTGAGAATGCTTCGCACCATGTTAAGTTTGGTTCGATTCTTTCTCTCTGCTACTCCATTTTGTTGTGTCGATCTTGGCACTATCAGTGGATGATGAATTCCATGGTCTTCACAATATTTGTTGAACTCATTTGAAGTGAACTCTACTCCTCGATCAGATCTCATGGCCTTAATGGAAAGACCATTTTATTTCTCCATAAGGGCTTTGAACTTCTTAAAGTTTTCAAACACTTCTGACTTCTCCTTCAAGAAATAAACCCATGTTTTTCTGGAATAATCATCAATAAATAGGAGAAAGCACTTACTTTTTCCAAAAGAGTTGGGTTTGATTGGTCCACACACATCTGTGTGTATGAGCTATAGCGGCTTTGTGGCTCTTGAAGTTGATTCCTTTGGAAAGTTTTTTCGGAATTGCTTCCCAATTAGACATCCTTCACAGAGTTGGTCTGGGTGGTTGATGCCAGGCAAGCCTCTCACCATCTCCTTATTTTCCAAACGTTCTAGACCATCGAAGTTGAGATGCTCGAATCATAGATGCCATAGCCATGAAGAATCCGTATAGCAAGCCTTATGACACTTTGCCACATCATTTTGAATGTTCAAATCTATTCTTTGACATAGGCACCTTAGCAATCAAGTTATGTCTACAATCTCTTAAGAAAAGACTATGTTCTTTCAAGTGGATGTCATAGCCTTTCTCTAATAATTGTCCCAAGCTCAAAATATTATTCTTCATGTTAGGCACATAGTAGACATTGGATATGAATTGATGACTACCATTCTTCAAGCGTATGAGAATTTTACCTTTGCCTTTGACCGGTATCTTCCAGTTATCTCTAAATGAGACATCGCCAGTTGCCGCTTCATTGATCTCTACAAACATGCTTCGATCGCCGCACATGTGGTTGCTTGCACTTGTGTCGAGGCACCACTTGTTTCTTTTCTCTTCAACTTGGTTTTGACATGCGAGTAGCAAAGTTTCTTTTTCTCCACCTTTTTCTTCAACAGTGTTAGTTTTCTTTTCAACCTTCTTCGAGAATCTACACTCGGATCCATTGTGACCAATCTTGTTGCAGTTGAAGCACTTGATTTGTGATTTTTCGCACCTCGACCATGAATTTCCTCTTCCCCGACCTCTTGTCGCTTGTGGATTCCAACTTCTTTCTCCATTGTTGAAGTTGTTAGAGTAGTTTTTGTAACCTTCTCTTCCTTCTCCTCCACGTCCTCATCCATGTCCACGATCTTGGCCACGACCTCGTCCTCTTTGGCTCTTGTAGTTTACATTTTTTGCTTCCTTTATGTTGAGTTGTAGTAGTTTCTCTATATCCTCCTTTTGTTTAGTTTTTCTCTTTTGTTTTTCTTCATATGCTTGCAAGGAACCCATGAGTTGCTCTATGGCCATGGTCTTTAAATCCTTATTTTCTTCAATGTTGGTAACAATGAAGTCAAAACTTGGATTTAAAGTGCGAATTATTTTCTCCATGACTTTCACATCATCAACATCTTCACCATTTCTTTTAAGTTGATTGACTACGGCCAATACTCGAGAAAAATAATCAGAAAATAACTCGGACTCCTCCATAAACAAATGTTCAAAGTCACCTCTAAGAGTTTGAATACGAATCTTTTTTACCTGATCAACTCCTTTGTTGCAAGTTTGAAGCTTGTCCCATGCTTCTTTGGTCGTCGTTACGTTGGATATCTTCTCAAAAGTATCTTCATCCACCGATTTATAAATGAGGAAGAGAGCTTTCTTGTCTCTCTTTCTTGACTCCTTCAATGTATCTTTTGCACCTTGACTTAGTGAGGCTTCATCTTGCTCCTTGAAGCCTTTCTCAACGACATCCCACACATCTTGAGATCCTAGTAGCGCCTTCATCTTGATACTCCAATTATCATAGTTGTTCTTTGTGAGCATCCACATTTGAAAATGAAAACCTCCATTTGCAATCTTTTGAGGACCTTGAAGCTCGGGTACCACTTTGTTGGAAATAAAGCCTTTGTGATGAGGGAAATTGTTCAGAAATATTGGAGGCTTTAATGGAAACTTGATAGGTAGGAGAATTCTTTATGGAAGAAAGAACTTTGTATTTTTGCTTTATACAAATGTGTAGGATTACATCTCTATTTATACTACTCTAAGGAGAACTCTAGACACACTAATTCTAGAGAGTTCTCAACTCTAGAGATCCAAAGAGTATTCTAGATAATATTACAACCATAAGAAATATCTAGACACTCCAAACACTACAAGAATTCTCTAGAAACATGACCCATAATTACTTAAGCCCAAAATAACTAAGCCCAAGGAACCAAATAATTAATTTAGGCCCAAATCAAGTTTATATTTCAACAGTAAGTTGATTCATATTGCAATATGCAGATTAAAACTAGGTCACGTCAGCTCGTATCAGAGTTGTATATTACCATTTTTCCCTTGTTATTTTCAACTGATGCATAAAATCAGTATTTTTGCATATTTTCTATTAATTCATTAATTTTCATCTTTATTAAAAAAATAAATAAAAAATAATATATAGCATTTTATATGTTCATTTGCATTTAATTTTAAAAAATCAGAAAATATGCCTAAGTTGGCCCGCCTCCGCCCCGCCCTGCTTTTGG
Organism: Vicia villosa; assembly: GCF_029867415.1. Lineage (NCBI taxonomy): Eukaryota > Viridiplantae > Streptophyta > Magnoliopsida > Fabales > Fabaceae > Vicia > Vicia villosa. The sequence continues at coordinate 30,281,017 of NC_081186.1, read as the reverse complement.
ACAGGCCTAAACGGGACGGGTCGTCCGCTTTGCCACCCCTAATCATGGGCTTTCTTACACTAGACACCTACTCGATTAATCGTTCAATCTGGTCATTTAGAAGGCTAGTCTTTGGCTAGTACACTTACACTAGTAGTTCAATCCTTTCATGTTTAATCTTTATGCTTGCTTGTATGGATGTATAAACTTGTTTGTATGGACTTGTATGGACATTACTTTTATTCCATCCCCATTTGGTAAGTTGTTTCCCCCATTCCCGAAGCCTTGTAATATTTTTACCCCTTCCTTTATCTTTAGCTTTTTATTTGCTTGCTTGCTTATTTGCACGAATAAATTGTGATCCCCCTCATTCTTGGTCCACATACCAAGCCATAGCCCAATATTTGTAAGCCGATTGCCTTGACTTTTATCATGTGACCTTTTCAAACTCTTTTGGTGCACTTGCACTCTTTTTCTTTTAAAACCTTTTATTAGAACAAGATTGAGATCTATGTTCAGAATCTGGTTTTGATGATAACAAGCATATATTTTGTGAGTAACAATTTTATTACTAATGATTTCATTGAGCGTGCAGGTGTTATGCTAAAGGCCTTATACGACATTCACCAAAAACAAGCATAATAATTATATCAGAGACAGGCTTAAAGAATGAGGAATAAAATAGATCAGAAAATGTATCAGACAAGCTCAAAGGATAAACCAAAAATATCAGATGCATGAAAACTAAAAACAACAAGAAGATAAAAAATGGAACATTGTCAAATAATAAAATGTTCTAAATGAAAGCAAGTTCAAACAATTAAAGTCAAAAGATCAGAAGTCATCAAAGAAACAAAAGCTCGATAAGCTTTCTCAGAAGAACAAGCAATGCCAACAAAAGATGTTCTGACCTAATAATCAGTAACTTCTAAGAACATCGTAAATTGGTCCAGTTAAGTCATGTGGAAGAAATCACTGTACTCAAAGTAAAGACAAAATTATGATATCTATTTTGGTCTACATCTTAGTGAAAGAAGACACGCCACCTAAAGTAATTATCTTGGAAGAAGAAAATTGAAGAAGACACTCTATCAAACACCAATGATGAGATTCGTCTTGGAAATAGATATTTCCTGACTCAATCTATATCAAGCATTAAATATTAAAATATGATTCAACGACTATGCTCCAACGGTAATATACCAGAAGTCTATATAAAGAACAAAGCCTTGAAAGTGAAAACGGATGTGTGCACAAGCAAGATAGTGTAAGAAAATTAAATTGCACCATAAGAGGCAACATACACGAAGTGTGTTATGAGAAAACAAGTATGTTGGAAAACACAACATCAGCCTGTGAAATTGAAATCTTAAGAGAGAAACAAAAAAATCTGCATGTTATGCAAAATGCTTCAAAGGAATAAAGAGATATCTACAAATACATGATTGGTCCATAGAATCTTCACATTGAATGACTAAAGAAATTGAATACACTGAGTTGTTACTCTGATACCAATTGAAGGTGGAGAAAAACACAAGAAAGGGGGGTTTGAATTGTGTTCTTCAATATTTATTTCCCTTTCTCCAATCTTTTTCTTTTCTTTTAGTATCTCATCTTTTGGATATGCTTTAATTGATGTTGCGGGATATTGTTTGATATAATAAGGCATAACCAATGAGATATACTTTCATTTAGTTTCTTTTCTATCTCAGAACTTCTGTCTTAGTGTAGCAAACTTATGAATAAGGATTGCATAGCAAGTTTGATTTATAAGACGGTTCAGAAGCTTGAGGATTTCTACAATAGATCTCATTCTTGTTCTAACAAAAGGTTTTAAAAGAAAAAGAGTACACGTGCACCAAAAGAGTTTGAAAAGGTCATATGATAAAAGTCAAGGTTTTATTATGAAAAGAGTTTGAAAAAAAAGGTCGATGGAGACTCTTTGTGAGTGTTATTGATATTTTATCCTTTCCTCTTTTGGAAATAATAAAGTTCGGTGGCGACTCTTGCTTGTGAGTTAAGTTAATCAATAGCTTAAACTCAAATTTTTCCGCCGCTACAGCTTAAAAAATCATTTTTAGCTTAAAACACAAGTACATGTGTCGACACATATGTGCTTCAGGTCGACACATGTGCTTCCATAATGAAGTTTTTGGCTCCTGTATGTATTTGTCGACACATACTACTTCTTAGGTCGACACATGTACTCAAAATTACTACTACGTGTTGATACATACGTATTTCAGGTCAACACATATGTTACCAATTTGAAGCCTATAGCTTCTGTTTGAATGTGTCGACACATGACCTGATATAGGCGGACACATGCATTTACATAGGTTGACACATGCTGCTATTTTTATGAAAATTTGTATTCTTTTACAAGTTTCTAAGTTTCCCTTTTGCCTCTAACTTTCACATCTATAAACACCTTATACATTCATCATTTTCAATTTGATAAAACTATAAACACATACTAACATTACTTATCATCTTAAGCCTTGCATCTATGGATACACAGAAAAAACATACACATGATATTTCATTGTTTGGGTGCCATCTAGACTTGGTTGATAATGTTCAATTTAGGTTGGTTGTAATCTAAGGTTGGGTTGAGAATCTTAGGGTGTTTCATCGGAAAAAATATTAGGGTTTTTACTCCAAGATCAAGGTATTAATTTGGGGTTTTTGACAAGAGTAACATAATTGGAATCGTTCGAGTGAAAAGCTTTCAAGAACAAGAGGTTCTTGTAAAGGAGTAGCGTGAGACAGTGAATCAATTGGTAATCTTGTGTGACGATAAATCACAATTCAGATTCGACCGAGTGAAAGCATTAAAGAACGGTAGTTTCTTGCAAATGAGTAGCATGAGACAGTGAATCAATTAGTGTTTGTTGGGTGACTTGATCAAACTTAGATCAAGGGAAGAGAAGGGAAAGGATCAACATCAAACATAGGGTTTGTAGGGTTGGATTACTTCACATCTCTTGCAAACAATTTTTTGCATAGTAAGAGTGACATCTCAATTCCAAATTGGATTTGCGGACAGACTTAGCCGTAGAGAGAACAATTGATGAATTTCCTAAATAACTCCTCGTGTCCTCTCTCTATCTCTTTATCTCTTGCATTTAAATTTTCATTATCAAATTGTTTAACACATTGAGTGGTAAAAGTTGGTTAGATTTGAATCAAGAGCAATACATGGTTTGAATTAAATGAGCAAGTGAATGGAATAAAAGAAAATCATATTTTTGACCCATCTCACGTTTGATTCAAATCAAGACCAATGTTTGTTTCAAATCCAAGACCCCGTGATTTGAATCATGTTCAAATTCTATTTCAAATCAAGTGCAACAGTCCCTTAAGAAAAATGCTAAAAAATGCTCTGATTCGAATCAGCTGTAAAGTCTGATTTGAAACAAATCAAACAGGGTGACCAGGAAGAGCTTGATTTGAATCAAGTACAAATTTTGATTCTAATCAAATTGCTAAAAAAAATCATTGTTTTGGCCATGCTTAGTTTGATTTGAATCAGAATGTGTGTTTAATTTGTATGATGTGAATCAAATAGACATAATCTCAATATTTCATGGTTTTTAAAGTACTTTGAGATTTTTCTTTGCACTTAACTTGAGTAAAAACACACATTGTTTTTATTGCACTGACTCATGCAATTGACTAAAATCATATTGATCAAGTTCAAACATAAATATTTACTTATGCATGGTAAAACGAATAACAAATCGATTTCAACTTAGATTCAAAAGATGTACAATCATACGGGAGACTCAATAAACGATAATAAACCAAATTGATATGACAAGTAACAAAATAAATATATTGGGGGGGGGGGTGTTCCCCCTGCATGTGTTAGGGACATTCAACAATCTACACAGAGATATGCAACTTCATATATTAAACATCTCCCAATTAAAACTTACGCTACAACAACCACATAACATATCGCATCAACCACAATGACCTCAATTCAATCTACCCAAGGATATGCAACTTCATATATTGAACCTCTACCGATTAAAATTTACACTACAATAGTAGTATTGCGTATCGAATCAACCATAATGACCTCAATCATGACACTCGCAACCGCATTCGCAATTTAAAACCATAAATCAAAAATACTTAAGCAAGTTAAACAAGTAAAAATAAATATTTGAAAGTTTGAATTCTAAATAATGGTAAGAAATGTTCAATCATGTTGATGAAATATGTTTATGAGAAATTGAAGGTATCCATTTAAAAAATAAACCAAATCTTGTGAAAAATAACATGCTCTATGGGTAAGAAAAGTACCTTTATACTTTATCTTGGTTCTATATATAAAGAATGCCAACAATGTCTCAATAACTATTGAAACAATGGCTAAAACTATAAAAATAACCATTAGACATAACATCAATCATTGGTCCTCCTCTGTAGAATTCAACTGAACCTTCCCATAAAAGTATTCCAGGATTTTTGTCAAGTCTAACAAATGAAAAGTAAAATCACCTAAAGATGGATCTTTCTAATTTTTCCTTGTAGTGAGACGCCAATTAATGCAAATTTTTTTGATCCATCCAAATTGAGATTTTGTAACTTATATGTTGTTAGGAAAATAACAAACATAGATAAAACAGAGAAACAAAATAACAATACAAGAAAATAACGTGGGAACTCCAAAATAGTAGAAAAACCACGAACGTTGCCAATTGACAACAAGAGGATATTACTATGTGAAAATTGTTACAACACATAATATACCCTCAAACACCCCAGGCCCCCAGTACACTCACACCCTCCAAAGAAATATTTAACTACATCTCGCAACACTATAATACAAGAGGATAAGAGAACAAAGAAAGTCAATACAAGCTTAAAGTGCTTTTCACTGGTGCATCTTGTAAAGAAAAACTTGAATCCTATATATAGCTTTGGATTTCCACTTCCATCACTAAACTAAACGATGTGGGTGTTAAGAACTTTTAATCCTATATATAGCCTTGGACTCCCTCTTCCTTCACAAAACTAACCGATGTGGGACTTCTTTGATTTAAAATAATACATAAGCTTCCATTATCTTCATCGACAATCATACTCCTACATAAAGAGTATCAACATGCATATTTTCAACCAATCTTAACAATCTCCACCTTGATTGAAAATAATACATCAACTTTCATTGTCTTCTCCGACAATCATACTCCACCATAAAGAGTATAGTCACTTGAAGCTACACCACTCCAAGAATTTCCATATTGTCTTAACCGACAGTCATAGTTTTAAAAACTATCATACTCTCTCATGAAGAATATATTTCACTTGAAGCTAAATCACTCCAAGAATTTCACATTATCATCACCGACAATAATATACTTTATCATGAAGAATTAATTTCACTTGAAGCTAAACCACTCCAAGAATTTTCACATGCCGAAAACCAGGTTAAGAACTCATGGTCTAACTTCCTTGTTGGCAGGAAGCTCTTCGCCCATCGAAATAATCTTGCATCTTGTGTAATCTTAATTATGTCAACACATCTTTGACTTGAACATTTCATAAGTCAAAGAATAATTCTTCCATCAATTTTCTCTAACCCAAACTACACATCAGAACTTATGATTGCAGCTCAACAACTCTTCCACAACACCACCTGTTGTACCCCAAAATTTGCCCTTATTTAATTACAAATGTCATTTTATTTCGATTAAGTGACATAGTCCAATTGGTAAGGAGGTAAGGCTGACAGGTACAAAATTCCGGGTTCGAATCTCAATTCTAACATTTTTCCCTTTTATTTGCTTTTAACTTTAGTTTTAATTTTATTTTCATTTTATATTCAAAAATCACAAAAAAAAGAATTTTTATTATTTTAATTTCTAATTTTCGTATTTATTATTTAAGCTTTTTTTAAAATATTAATTTTTCAATTTTTTCATTTTTATTCATAAAAACATCAAAAAAATCATAAAATAAAAAGATTTGTTTTTATTTCTAAATATTACATTTTTAGAATAGTTTGTCACTTTTAAAAAAAAAATCTTTGTAATTAACTAAATAATCTACTTAATATAAATCCAAGGTTGTTATGATAGCAACCTTGAACACAACCCTAACCCTAAATCCAATGTGGCATCATAATAGAAACCTTAATCCAATGTGGCATATAATATTAGAAACCTATTAAATTTTGAATTTTTTTTATAGTTTTTTTATTCTTCACCTCAAATCATTATATTTATCCAATCTAATACCCTAATTTTATTATAATAAATAAATAATTTTTAATGAAATGATTGGCTAAAATACTAAAATAAATATTTTTTAAGAACAATTTTATAAGGATATTTTGAAAATATTTGTAGTTACGTTGTAAGTTTTTCATTCTTAAGAGTATTTATTCTATATTTTACAAAAAAGTAAAAATGCTTTTTGAAATTTGAAATTAAGATTAAATAATAATTTACAAATTGTACCTAATACACTACAATAATAAAAATATATAAAATAAAAATTTAAAATAAATTTCATTTTAATGATCATTAAAATTGTAACTAATATTATAAAATATTTTTCAATATTTTTACTACTTTAAATTACAATTATTTTTAATGTTTCCAAAATCATGTTGATAATAATTATTAGAAAAAAAATTTAAAATCTAAAAATTTATGTTAAAAAATTGAAGTAGATAAAGTTTTATAAAATTAATAATTAAAAAATGGATCTAAAAATTAAACAATAGAATAGTCTAAAGTTCTTAAGCATTTCATTTTAATAATTTAATAATATAAAATAAAAATGTTTTTACTAGTCTAAAAAATATGCGTTAAATAATTAAAGTAGATAAAGTATTTTTAAAAATAATAATTAAAAAAATTACTAAAGACTTATTGATATAATAGTTTAAAGTTTATATGCATTTTATAAAACAAATTTTTTCATATATATTAAAATATTTATACTTTATAATTTTTTAAATTTGAAATGTACAATAGTGATATGTTTTCTATTTTTTAAAAGAAATTTTAGTTTTTATTTAATATTATATAAAAATTATAAAAGTTAATAACACTACAATAATAAAAATATACAAAATAAAAATTTAAGAGAAATTTTGTTTTAATGATTATTTAAATTGTAACTAATATTATAAAATATTTTTCAATTTTTTTACTACTTTAGTTATAAGATATTAAATTACAATTATTTTTAAAATATCCAAAATCATGTTGATAATAATTATTAAAAAAAATCTTTGAAATAAAAAAATATATGTTAAAAAATTGAAGTAGATAAAATTTTATAAAAATAATAATTAAAAATGGATCTAAAGATTAAATAATAGGATAGTCTAAAATTCTTAAGCATTTCATTTTAATAATATAAAATAAAAATGTTTTTACCAAACTAGAAAATATGCGTTAAATAATTAAAGTAGATAAATATTTTTAAAAATTTAATAATTTAAAAAAAATACTAAAGACTTATTGATATAATAGTTAAAGTTTATATGCATTTTATTTAATATATTAATAATATAAATTATAAAAAATAATAACACTAATATAACTATAAATTAATTTTTATAATTTTTTATCTTTAATATAATTTAATTGAAAATTATTTTTATAACGCCTTTCATTAATTTCTCCTTTAAATAATCATGAATTGACGGTTTATCATACTATTTTTAAAATTTAATTCTTACATAACTATAAATTAATTTTAATATTTCTGTTACATTTTTATTGAATTTAATGTTTATAAAACTCTTTAATTATAATTGCTCACATAATAATTGTATTAATATCAAATTTTAATAAGAATTTTTCTGTTATTATTTTATTAATTTCTATTGGACCTCTTTCTTGATGTTAGTATAAATATGTAACTTTAGTTTCAGAACTTCATTTTTATGCTAATCTTTAAATTTGTATCATAGTTTTTATCTCCTATTTCTTACTTTATACATATGTATTGATTGTTAATTTTATTTTTGTTACAGGATAAAAGATTATTCATTTGTTAATGGCATCTCAGGTAAGTATTTGGGATAATAGCTATTTTGCCCCCTGCCATATGAGCGAGGTTTGAAAAACGCCCCTGTAAAAAAAAAATTGGATTCGCCCCCTAACATATGAAGATTCCCCTGTTTTACCCCTTCAAGAAATTTAATATTCAAAATTATTGACGTGGCAACCATTTTTTTATTTTTTTAAATTATTTATAATGACGTGGCATGCTTAGTTGGAATTTTTTATTATTTTTAATAATTTTTAATGACGTGGCAGGCTTAGTTGGAGTTTTTATTTATTTTTTATTTATTTTAATTCCATGTGGTATGTTTTATTATTATTTAATTATTTATTTGTTAAAATGTCAAATATTAAAGCCAAAATTTTGTCTCCCATGGGTATTGAACCCATGACTAGGGGTGGGAATAGGCTGGGCCGAGCTAGGCTTTGCCAAGCCTGAGCCTGACCTACTATAATATTCAAAGCCTAAGCCTGGCCTGTAGCCTATCATAGGCTTATTTTTTTGGCCTGGGTCTGGCCTTTTTGAAGGCCTGATTGGCCTATTAGCCTACTTAAAAACCTATTTCATTTGAACCTTTGTAAATAAGTCATTCAACTCGTCTTTATATAGATTAACAAATTAAAAGATCAATGAGATTAAATGTTTGTTTGCATTAGTTTATTTGAGTTTACCTAGTAGCATAAATTTTGTGATATTATTTGTTTGAGAGAACTTATCGAAACAACTTATGACATTGTTCATAAGATTCTTTTCATCTTATTTTCATAATTTCTTCTAAATAACTAAAATTTATTTTTATATTTTTAATTCAAAGTAAAAAATATAATATAATAATAATAAAATTATTCATATGTATTTAAATAGGCCGGCCTCTTAAGCTTAAAAGGCTTTTTATGTGGCATGTGGCCTAGCCTTTTTAGCTAAATAGGCTTATAAAAAAGCCTAGGCCTTTTCTATTTATCTAAAAAGCCTGGCCTAACCTAGGCCCATGTAGGCTGGGCCATAGGCCCCTGTTAGTCGGCCTGGCCTATTCCCACCCCTACCCATGACCTAGTAATTACAAGGGGCACCACCAACCACCTTGATAATTATTTAAATAGCTATTATCCCAAATAGCTATCAAGGTGGTTGGTGGTGCCCCCTCGTAATTAATAGGTCATGGGTTCAATACCCATGGGAGACAAAATTTTGGCTTTAATATTTGACATTTTAACAAACAAATAATTAAATAATAATAAAACATGCCACATGGAATTAAAATAAATAAAAAATAAATAAAAAATCCAACTAAGCCTGCCACGTCATTAAAAATTATTAAAAATAATAAAAAATTCTAACTAAGCATGCCACGTCATTATAAATAATTTAAAAAAATAAAAAAATGGTTGTCACGTCAATAATTTTGAATATTAAATTTCTTGAAGGGGCAAAACCGAGGAATCTTCATATGTTAGGGGGCGAATCCAATTTTTTTTTTACAGGGGCGTTTTTCAAACTTCGCCCACATGGCAGGGGGCAAAATAGCTATTATCCCTAAGTATTTTGATGTTTTTAACATATCAAATATCTATCTTTCAATGTTCATCCACAAATTTAACCTATCGTTATTTTTATACAGATGTCTGAATGTAATTCTATATTCACATTCAAGGAATTGTCTTTCAATGCTCTCAACAAAAGTATGGGTTTCTCTTGCTATTACATCTATATTCTCTAAAATTATTTTATACTAATTTTTCTAGATGTTTCATGTCTCATAGCTATCTTAATAAATTAATGTTGTTATTAAGAGAATTTCAAGGTCGATCATATATGTAAGCAAGCCTGATAGCTATCTTAAAGAATTACTACAGTTATAAAGATAATTGTAAGTTGGTCATAAATGGAAGTTGAAGATACTAACAATATGATTCAATTTTTAATATTGTTGTAAGATTATCCATATAAAATATATTACCTTACACTATACAATCATTAATTTTTCTCAAAAATTATATTATATTGCCAATATTTTTAGCATATTATATTTATGTTTCACGTAGAAATTTATATCATTTACTAATAATATCTCTATTATATTAATTATAATTTCACATTCAAATATAATTTATTTATTTTATTATGGTTTAATACATATTTGTCAATTCTAGGTATAAAAATTTAAATATAAATACAATATTTTGTTTTTATTTGCAGCATTTTCTTTTGAAAATTCACACTACAATTTAAATATATATTTTAATGTGCTTATTACAATCTACGATACAATTCTAATTATATATATATATATATATATATATATATATATATATATATATATATACCTTAATTATATTATTTATTAAATTGATATTATAATAATAATTAATATAATTATTAGATATTAAGCCAGTGCTATAAAAAAAATTAATAATAATAATAAGTTTTAAATTATAAAAATTAAATTTGATGCAAAGAATAACATAGAGACATTGAAATCAAGAATTACATTCCACTTAATTGAAACAAAGAATTAAATTTGATTAAATTTGTTAACCTCTCAATCAATTAAAATCGGTTAAAAGACATTTAAGTAAAGAATTAAATTTGGTTGGATTGAAACATATACTTAATTTAAATTTATTATTTTTAACTACTCAAGTTATTAAAATCAATTTTAGAATATCAATATTCAAAATAAATTTAAAAATTAAAATCTTATTTATTATTTTTCAATATACTTATAATATTAGTGAATTTTATCATTCTTCGTCACCTTTATATTCACGACTAATCCTAAACGTATTATTTAATTATCACTTTTACACTTTTTTTCTTCGTTTTTTCCCTATATCTTATTCAATGAAGCGAATTTATTTTTTTTCTTTTTTAAGACAAAAAGAAATAGTAGATGATTATATTCATATCTTTCTCAATGATTTCATTAATATTATGTCAATCAAAATTAAAATCATTTAAATATGGTATAATTTAAACATAACTAAGCAAAACGAATTTATTTACATTATAAATTAAGTTTTTCCCAACTATTTCTTTTTTTAAAATAGTTTATCACTCATCTTTCTATTACAAATATGATACTCTATTATATTTGAGACATGAGTCATAAAATCTTTATTATTTTTATATTCTATATTTATTAATTGACATGTGTGCTCATAATTGTTGTTTTTGTGTGCACGAGAACAACATATACATATTTAGAATTATAGGTCAACTAACAGAAGGTTTGTTTAAAAAAAATGCCTAACCACCCTATTTGTTGATTTTTTTTGTAGGAGAACAAAATATACATGTTATATAAATTATATAAATTAATTGTTCTTATAGAATTTCTCATATTTATCATCCATATTAAATGTTACAATAACATCTCATTAACTCGAAATTTATATAATTATATATACCATTAATAATATATTTCATTTTATTTAGATTATTTTTATTTAAACAACGACAACGTCAAAATTTTTAATAGATACTAAAAAAACATATGAAAATGTTTTACTTCTATGTAACAATTTTATTTTGTAATAAATATTTTAATACAAATAATAAGCCTTTAAAACAAAACTATTGAAATAAAAAAATTAATAAAAAGAATAACATAGTGATATCAAAGGACAAAATCATTAAATTAAAGAATTAAATCTGACTACAATGAATCGAAGAATTAAATTCGCTTCAATTTATTAATTTATAATGAATATCTTAATTATAATTATTATAACTATAAAAACTAAAATTAAATTTAAAAAATATCTTGATATAGTAATGTAATTGTTATAAATTAACACTAATAATAATAAGTAATAACAACAATAATAATTATTATATATTAAATTTTATAAATATTATATTTTTCAATCCTAAAGTACTTGTGCATCGCACGGGTCAACAATCTAGTTAAGATCAAATCAAATGTAGTTTAAATGTTTGATTATGTTAATTAATAAGTTTTGACCTAATTTTTTACCCTTTATATAAGAGACAATTCACTTTTTAGATTCATTGAATAATTAATGTATCTAGTCAATATACATACCAGATACATTGATTATTCAATGAACCTAAAAAATGAAATGTCTCTTATATATAGGAACGGAGGTAGTAATATAAAAAAGGCATGTTATTTTCATTGTAAGGGAGGAACAATTGACCAACAATTCCTAACCCTATTCTCGACCATACCTCACCGTAAATTTTCATCACACATATAACTTTTCTTAACCTTCTATCATTCATCCAAAAATTTCTAACCAGTACACCTCTCACCATTATATCTCACTCTCACAAACTCATACAAATAAAAACCAAAAAAATTCCAATATCTCTTGACCATTCACCTACAAATCACGTACAGTAACACCATTTTTATATTTCCAACACCATGCTTCAAAATCCAAAATTCAACAACTCAAAACCATAGCATAAAACCAACTCAGCCATTCACATGACCACTTCAACCATAACCAAAATTATCATCACCTTTCCATTGAAGCATCATACCAATTTCCCAACATAACCTGTAAAATCATTCAGATTACTAACAACAGCATAAAACAACCCCACCTTTCAATAACTCACCATTCCTCATCACAAATTTTAACACAAGCAACAAGCTAACCTTGTATAAAATATTGTCTTTTGTTTTTGTTTCTTTTGCAGAAAAGCAGAGAAGAAGGAAAAGAATCCCAATCGATCGGAGCCACCTTCTTCGAGAACCCGTTTCGATCTCCTCCTTACATAGAAATGATCTGCAAACCCCGACGCAATCGTACCGGTCCACTGCACAGCGCTGCAGTCTCTACAACGAAACTACCTCCGATTCACACACCAGCCGACCACGTAACCGACGACACAGCTGCTCCGCCTAGCAACCTCGCCGGATCCAACACCACAACGCCGGACCTTCGTCCAAAATCGTGAGGCTTCTGTACTCGCACTCACGCGCGATACACTTCCACGGCCGGTCATCCTCTGATGAACACCACCACAGCACCGCCGCTCACTGTCAAATCCACCACCGTAAAGATGAGAATAGAAGAGAGCGAAGGAGATAAAACTCAGTAAAGTATGATGTGTCTTCTCTCTTTGATTATTTATTGCTCATATTTTGTTATTTATTAGGAAAATAATACTGACAGGTGATGCTAGGGGTGGCAAAACGGGCCGCCCGCCCCGCCCGCCGCCTGACCCGCCTTCTGCCCGTCAAAAAACGAGCGGGGCGGGCATGCCCGCCAAGTAAAATGGGCATCAAAATTATGTCCGCCCCGCAAAGATGGCGGGCGGCGGGCTTACCCGCCTATTTTTATTTATATTTTTTTAATAGATTAATATGCTTTTTTTACCTTTTAATTAAACTTTTCACTTATTTTTTTAAACAATTTTTTATAAAAGTAATTTTTTAACAAATTTACTCTAAAAAATATTACATATATTTATAAATAAATGTATAAAATAAACCATAAAAAATTGCAATTACTTGAATTAACTAAAAAAAGAGTGAGTTTTGGAGGAGGAGCGGGTTTTGGCGAGCGGCGGGCTTTGGCAGGGTGGGTATGGCGGGCGGCGGGTTTTGGCAGGGCGGGCTTTGGCGAGCGGCGAGCCTAAAATCCCAACCCAACCCGCCAATTTTTGGCGGGTGCGCGGGCGGCCCGGCGGGCCCCAGCCTGTTTTGCCACCCCTATGTGTTGCGGTATGTATTGGTGTGTAACCACGAGGTTGAAAAAGTCTAACCATTTTTTAATATGAGTTTATTCTATTTGTGATTTTAATATTGACTTAACTTATGGTTTTAATATAAAATATTGACTTAATTTGTGGTTTTAATATAAAGGGCATTGGGTTATCAACTAATCACATTTTATGGAGATTACTACTAACGTTTAACTTTAGTTTTTTATCATAATAGGATTTTGAAATTTTAATTTTATAGTAGTGAGAATTAACATCCATAAAAATATTCAATTGTCGTTTTAGTTTAAAATACACTACGTAAATATTTTTGTTTCAATTCAGAAATTTAATTTTGTATTTTAAAGCAATGTTGCCTGCTGCCTTTAAAGTTATTGAAACTCCCTCGATGTTGCCTCGGAAACATGATGATTGTCTCAATTGCTAAGGTATCCTCGCATGATGCCTAAAAAGATTAATGACTATTATATCCTTCCCTTAGACTACCTGCCCTCTTTATGGCAAGGGACAGTCTTATGGAGAATGATAACTCGATGACCCTTCAATATCCAATTGAAAGACTTCCTGCCCTCTCATTGTATGGATAGACCCTTTCGCCCGAAAGACTAAAAGAACAATTTTTCTAACTTAGGATAGTTGCTGTTAATTGCTTGCTCTTCTTTTCAAATTCAAAAATTCAAAATACTTTTCACACCTCCTTTCAAAACTATTCAAAACAAGGCTACGCTTATTTACAAGCTAAAGTCCTTAACGAAGTTTTTTACTATTCACACACGACACTCTTTCAAACAATACAAACAAAGTGAGCTAAGAAATTAAGAGCCCATGGATAACCATGGATGCAAAGGGTGCCTTACACCTTCCCGTTGTATAACTTACCCCCCCGAACTCAAAATCTTTTTAAGGCCTTTTCCTGTTCTTTTAGCCTTTCCTAAAATTGGATAAAATAAAAGTCGGTGGCGACTCTTGCTTACCGTACATTTCAAATAGAGTTAGTTCACCATATTACATACACTTATTCAACCCCCCCTTTCTAAGTGTTTTTCTATCCTTCAATTGGCATCAGAGCGCCGGTTCTAAGGATCAAGCACTTAACCGTCTTTAGAAAAGATTCAGGAAGAGAAAAACGCTAAGTCAAGATGGTTGAAACTCCACCACCTACATCTACATCTGGCTCTGCTGAGCAACACAATGGACATGGAAACAATGGCTACACTAGACCACCAGTATTCGGTGGTGAAAACTTTGAATATTGGAAAGATAGACTCGAAAGTTACTTTCTTGGTTTAGATGGTGACTTATGGGATCTTCTGGTGGATGGTTACAAACATCTAGTGAAAGCTAGTTGTTTAACGCTCACAAGACAAGAAATGAGTGATGATCAAAAGAAGCATTTCAAAAATTATCACAAGTGTAGGACTATTCTGTTGAATGCTATTTCTCATGCTGAATATGAGAAGATATCAAACAGAGAAACTGCCTATGACATATATGAATTATTGAAAATGACTCATGAAGGAAACGCCCAAGTCAAGGAGACCAAAGCTCTTGCCTTGATCCAGAAATATGAAGCCTTCAAGATGGAGGATGATGAAAACATTGAAACAATGTTCTCAAGATTTCAAACTCTAACTATTGGATCAAGAGTTCTTGACAAAGGGTATACAAAGGTTGATCACGTCAAGAAGATCATCAGAAGCTTGCCAAGAAGATGGGGCCTAATGGTGGCTGCATTCAAGATAACAAAGAATCTGAATGAAGTCTCTTTAGAAGAGCTGATCAGTGCCTTGAGGAGTCATGAAATTGAGCTGGATGCTAATGAACCTCAAAAGAAAGGTAAGTCTATTGCATTAAAATCTTTAAATAAAAAATGCACTAACGCTTTTTAGGCAGAAGAAGAGGATTCTGAAGAATCAGAATCAGAAGAAGAAGAAGATGAACTGTCCATGATCTCCAGAAGGGTAAACCAACTCTGGAAGAGGAAACAAAGGAAGTTCAAGAACTTCAGAAGTTCTAAGAAGTCTGAAAGAGGAGAATCTTCTGGAAGCAGAAGATCTGACAAGAAGAAGGTCACTTGCTTCGAGTGCAATGAGCCAGGTCACTACAAGAGTGAGTGTCCAAAGCTTCAGAAGGAGAAACCCAAGAAGAAGTTTCATAAGAAGAAAGGTCTTATGGCAACTTGGGATGATTCAGATTCATCAGAATTAGAATCAGACTCTGAAGGCGAGCAGGCTAACATTGCGCTGATGGCTACTGTGGATGATGAAGCAGAATCTACATCAGAATCAGAATCTGACTCTGAAGAGGTATTTTCTGATCTAACTAGAGAAGAGCTTGCTTCCAGTTTAGCTGAAATTCTTGAAATCAAGGCTAAGCTTAGTATCAAGTACAAAAAGCTAAGAAAGCTCTTTGTATCCAAAACTAAGAAGCTTGAATTAGAAAATTCTGAACTTAAAGAAAAGGTTTTAAAACTATCCAAAGATGCTAAGTCATTTTCTGGTTCATAAGAATCTATTCCAAGCCTGAACCATATTCTTAAAGAATATGACTTGAGTTTCAGGAAATTCTTATCTAGAAGTTTTGGTAGAAGTCATCTTGCTTCTATGATATATGCTGTTTCTGGAAACAAGAGAGTTGGCATTGGCTATGAGGGTGATACCCCATACAAACTTGAACCTGTAGATGATATGAAAAGCCATTGTATGATCAGTTCAAGTATGGCCACTCCCATGATATTAGGCTCACATCACATGCCAAAAGATTTCACATTACACACACTAAGAAGCATGTGACACAACCTAGAAAATATCATGTGACTCAACCTAAGGAATATCATGTTGTACCTCCTGTTAATTATAATGCTAAACCCAAGTTCAATAAGAACTTGAGGAGAACTAACAAGATAGGACCCGAGAAAATGTGGGTACCTAAGGAAAAGATTATTCCCGTTGCAAATATCCCTGGCTGCAAAGAAGACAAAGGAAAGCATGTCATGGTACCTGGACTCTGGGCGCTCTCGACACATGACGGGAAGAAGGTCTATGTTCCAAGACCTGGTGCTTAAATCTGCTGGAGAAGTTAAGTTTGGAGGAGATCAGAAGGGCAAGATAATTGGCTCAGGAACCATAAGTACTGGTAACTCTCCTTCTATAACTAATGTTCTTCTAGTAGATAGATTAGCTCATAACTTGTTGTCCATAAGTCAATTAAGTGACAATGGTTATGGCATAATCTTTGATCAAAAGTCTTGTAAGGCTGTAAATTAGAAGGATGGCTCAATCCTATTTACAGGCAAGAGAAAGAACAACATTTACAAGATTGATCTTCAAGATCTTAAGAATCATAAGGTAACTTGTCTTATGTCTATTAGCGAAGAGCAATAGGTCTGGCACAGAAGATTAGGCCATGCTAGTTTGAGAAAGATTTCTCAGATTAACAAACTAAATCTGGTCAGAGGACCCCCAAATCTGAAATATAAATCAGATGCTCTTTGCGAAGCATGTCAGAAGGGAAAGTTCTCCAAACCTGCATTCAAGTCTAAGAATGTTGTTTCTTCCTCTAGGCCGCTAGAACTTTTGCACATTGATCTGTTTGGCCCAGTCAAAACAGCTTCTGTCAGAGGGAAGAAATATGGATTAGTCATCGTAGATGATTATAGCCGTTGAACTTGGGTAAAGTTCTTGAAACACAAGTGTTCTTTGACTTCTGCACTCAGATTCAATCTGAGAAAGAGTGTAAAGTCATAAAGGTCAGAAGTTATCATGGTGGCGAATTTGGGAACAGATTCTTTGAGGAGTATTTCAAAGAAAATGGTATTTCCCATGATTTCTCTTGCCTAGAACTCCACAGCAAAATGGAGTTGTAGAGCGATAGAATAGGACTCTACAAGAAATGGCCAGTACCATTGTAACACCCTTCTAAACCCCACGGAAATTTATAAAATGATTCAGAGTAAAACATGAAAACAAGGGTGCCACAATTCAATTTAAAACAATTATCATAAATCGATTGTCATGCTTCACTTAGGGACAAAATTATCAATTTAACAAAATCATGTTTCTACACAACGGAACATTAATCAACAGATAAGCATAACATCATCTATGCAATATCTCACAAAATTAATCCGATAATAACAAAAATAGAGTATTATCATAAACTCTAAACTAGCGTTCCCCCAGTGTTACAATATCAGAGCATGACACCGACGCTATACTTAAACAAATTGGCCTATGAGCTATCCTCACCAAAGCTAAAGCCGCTACTCGCCAATCTGAAAATGTCAACAGTAAGGGTGAGTCTCATTCAAATTAACAAATGTTATTGAATCATAAATAATAACACATCATAGTTACATCATTCACCCAATTGTTTCATAAACAGACATTCAGACAAGTTTCATCATCACAAAACAATCCACCAACACATCATCAATATTTATAACACTGGAATACATCCATTCATGTTATAAAAGTCATGCATATGAATGCAACTGACACTATGCATGTGGTACCAACATCATCAAATGGGAATAACCCATGACCGATCCAACATCATCAAGATACGGCCCTGCCAGCACAGATTCCACACAATGGGAATCATGCCCTTCACTGATCCAACACATCATCATGGATACAGCATCAACAATGAATATGAATGAATGCAAACATATATGAAACATACTTATACCATCGTCTAGTCTATGAGTAACATCATCTAATACTCAAATCATCATCATCATCATCATCATCATCAAAGTATGTTTATATACATTAGCATCATTCAAATACAATCAATCAATCATCATCATTATTAAAGAACATACATGTATTCACATCAATCATCATCATCAATAAGAAATAACATACATGTATCCACATCATTCCAAAAACAATCAATCATCATCATACAATTCTCAACAATCATCACCTAATAATGTTTTTCAAAACAACATCTTATATTGTCACATTTCATCATATATGTCAACAATACGTCATTCATCAAACTAACAAAATATTCACATCATACTCATATCCTCGCATAGGATGTCTCATAAGCTTCTTCATACAATTCAAACAAATCGTCATACGACTCATATTTTAAACACAGCATACATCGTCATGTCTTATCATATATATCCACAACACGTCATACATCAAAACAAGCAAATGATGATAAAATAAATTCAAGATGCTGCTTATTTCATTATTATAACACAAAGAATATTTCATAATCTTCATCCTGCTCGAAACGGTACTTAAAACAGGCCAACGATTCAAAAGTTATGCATCTTTAAACTTTCCAAAATCTCTAGCAGCACGCGGCGCCACACAATGTTCGCGACGCGCTGCCAGGAAACGACGCCTTCGCGGCGCCAACAAGGGACGCGGCGCAAACTGAGTAAAATAACTTTCCTTAAGCTTTCTGCCAAGCAGTTCGCGGCGCCAACCCATGGACGCGGCGCGAACTGGCGATTTCACAGATTCTCAATCGCAAAATGACGGCATACGAACTTGAATCCCAAATTCCTCAACCTTGACCAAATCGATTCAAGTTGATCAAACACCACAAAACAGCCACACAACATATATCATACACACATATAACATATATTATGCATCATTAAACATCATACAACACCAAATTCACGGAGATTCATCAAAACAGATAATTATCAACAAACATCCCCAAAATCCCAACTCTATCATACGACTCAATTGACATGAAATAATATATCTATATCAGTCCTATTATCCATAACCCGATAATAGATGTTAATCGGAAGAGTCCCCCCTTACCTTAGCCAAGAATCTGGACTTTTCCCCTTCTTCTTCATCAAACCCGTAAGCCCTTTTCCCTCAAATTCAGCAAGAATCTCCCATCTTCAAACTCGCTTATATCCCTCATCGAGAACCTCCCTGACACGAATTAATATATCAAATCGAAGGAAATTTCGTGTAGAATCCGAATCTTCGAGAATTACCTGATTTGGAGTTACGAGCCGAGAGTTATGACCCACTTTGTGAAGGCTGCACCATGAATACGAAAATGGCTTTTGTATATGAGTTCTTCTTCTCTCCCTCTTAGGTCTTTCTCTTCCCTTTCTCAATTTTCTCTTATTTTCTTGTTTTATCAAAACATAACATAATTTAGTAATGGGCTTCTTCACACTAACACCCCCACTTTACTAACTCCACCAATGGCCCAACACTACATTTTATTATTTCTTCCCCACATAATTCCAATAAAATGCTAATTCAAATTAATTAATTTAAAACTTAATTAAATTAATTAAATAATAAATTTTGGGATGTTACAACTCTCCCCCACTAAAAGAGTTTTCGTCCTCGAAAACATCCTTCAATCAAAGAGTTCCGGATATGAGTCTTTCATCTGGCTCTCCAGTTCCCAAGTAACATTTCCATCAGTCAATCCTCAAAATCCATCTGACATAACCAACAGGAAACACATCTCACACATTCAATCTCAGCTCTTACGTCGCATTTGACTACCCAAAGGTGTACTACTCGTTATACCTCTAAAAGGTTAATAACAATAGAACATTGAGGTACAACCCATTCAATACGCCCAATAACTGAATAATATAATTACGCAACCATGGTATGATCACATTGATCAACACTGCAGTAATGCATTCCATCTACCAAACATACCAACCTTAGACACACTCTTCCATCTGAGCGATAAAATAATACTTACACTTTTTACCAACTGCTTCCTTCAAGAAACTCAATACTTATATTCCTTTACCATTGAATTCCAATTATCTGACTCCTCTTAAGTCAAGCCATCGATTATCCAACACTTTACATTCCGTTTTTTCCGCACTACTCTGACTACTCATCACAATCATCTATACCAATTAGATTTCTGAGTTTTACCCGATTCCGACTCTCTTTACTCATTCGTTTCAAGAATCATTCTTCATCATTCATGGTACCAATTTACCACTCAATAATACTTACTCGCACTCAAAAACAAATTCTTGAGTTTTTACATCTATTAAACATCCCGGCCATCGGAACGAGTGCACACAAGTAATTATAATCACGCTCATCAGTCTCAATACGACATTTCTTACAAAACAACTCAATTTGAGTTTCGCTCTTTTCTAAGAATTAAATCAATTTCTCCCTTCATAGAGTATAATTCCTCATTATTTATGGAATCTACAATAACCCCTTAACAACAACACAAAATTATTACAACGTCATATAGCATCAACTCTTCGTTTTAATTTCGCCGAATACATACTCGTTAACTACGTACAACCGTAATAACATATTCATCATCTCGGAAATTATTCAAAAGAGTTATAATTCTTCGACACGACATCCTTGCATCCACTGGATTCTAAATCCAATATATAGATCAATACATATTCTCTATGTAGGCTTCCGACATATTAATTCCTTACTTCTCGCAAGTAGTACTCATAACACTACTCCACATCACACTTTCACTGCGCGACTCTGATTACCCGTCTTAAGTCATTTGTCCATCATGTTGCACTCTTTCATATTCACCTCTTCATAAATTCACACAACACAGTGAGTGATTATTCTCACGGCTTAGTATTCATCACATCTTAAACCATTAAGGTAACAAAACAAGCTTATCTCTTCTATATGATTCCATCTACTACCGACAAGAGATTTAGGGTGATCAAGTCCTAAATTTGTCAATATTAGTGGAAAATCATATTTAAGCATAAACCGTCGTTACTACATAATAGTGTCCCTTTCCGAGTTTGCACCCAAACTCATTAACATCGTCATAGTCCAATAATTCGCTACGGTGTCCTTCTAGAATATCCTTCCGAAGCTCAAAACATCAGGAACACAAATCCAATCACTCAACCTCATTACATCGTTTTCGTCGATTCTGAATTCACCGCCTTTACTTTGGTAATTCAAAGTCAACCTATCGATCAACTCAACATCATCTTTCTGACCTTCTCTAATCTCGTTAAGAATACCACTAGTCATCTTCTAGCATACTCTATCTAACACTATTAGGAGTGCCTTCACATACCAACTCAAGTCTCAAAATTGTCCAATTAAATCCAACCCATTCACCATTAGCACCGACATTTTTAAGGACTTCATACGCAACACAATAACACAACATTCATAACTCGTGGTTTTAATCCAAATTCCATGACATCCTTCACGTCCAAATATCATTCCACTCGGAATCTCAACAAAGTCTTCCTCACATTAACAGATGTTAGAAATTCTCTACAATTCTTCTTTTATACTTATTGTTACTTTGCCATCACAAATACGATTCCAAGAGTTCTAAAGTTTATTCTATCTTTACTACTAATTCACTCTTCACTAAAATCCATCGGCATTCAAATCATCTTTATTACCGAATATCTCATCGACTTATTCATCAACAACATGTCCTACTCAACTTCGTTTCAAATAATCGGTAGTAGACATTCTTATTCAACAAGTTTCACGCTTCCATAACCGACTTCAGAACCTCTCCTCATAGGGTCACCCTACTGTATTTATAACTCTTCCATAAATTAGAACACAATCCCTCCTCCTCGTAGATTCAAACGGCACATTAATCCGACACTCGGAACTCAAGATATGAATTTTCCAATCATTGTCTCAAAATGCAACACTGACATCATGCAGCGACACTCTATACGATATATCCAAAACTCTTCAATTGGTAAATTCAATTCTTAAAATTACTCCTCAACAAACCTTCTAATTATTCCTTCGATCCATTCAACACTGACACTGACATCCCGTGCAGTACCAATAAACAAGTCTAGTTATAAGAACTAGAGTAACCGTAACTTCACCTCTTTCCAACGTCATCCTGTCACAATTAAATATGTTACAGCTGCTGCAACTATTTTTATAGCAAAGTTCATCTCGTTAGCTTTCCGACGCTTCAAACGGAACTCAAATAGGACGTCCTGAACTCCAGTTATGAATTTTCGAAGTTCTGCAGCTATTCAGCAATTTTCCTGCGTTTTGCTTACGAAAATCTCACTCCAAAACTCATTCTCTTCAACTCTATCACATTCCAAACAGCCCCTTATCGTATCTCTTCACTTCCAAACATTCTTATGAATTGAGCAACACATCCTATCGCCGAAGTGCGATTTCTGGAACATTTCGACAGCAATCCTCTTTGCAAACTTGCAGCTGAATCTCTTCCGAGACGTAAAGCTACTCAACTGACATCTTCGCAGTACACCAGTAGAGCTGACACATCGCAACTTTCCAATTTCCTTCTCTTACAATAACTGTCAATTACCTCTAATCATCTTCCTTCAAGATGTTCCAACTCAATTCCCAGTGAAGTCTTAATTCCAAGTCACCTTCAACTCGGGAAACAACAAACTCCAATAACGCTCGCACTGTTTCCAACAACAGCCTACTGAATCAATCTTCTTCAACTGAAACATAACCGAGAAGCGAAGCTTCTCCCCCACTTGTTTCAATCCCACACCTGCAACAAACAACCAAGTACCGACAGTGATTCACTCACATGTCGCATACCAAGGAATAAAAATGCCGACAGTATTCAACCGTCGTGCAACTCAACTGACTCAACAATTGGCCGGACGGACCGACCTGCTCTGATACCACTATTGTAACACCCTTCTAAACCCCACGGAAATTTATAAAATGATTCAGAGTAAAACATGAAAACAAGGGTGCCACAATTCAATTTAAAACAATTATCATAAATCGATTGTCATGCTTCACTTAGGGACAAAATTATCAATTTAACAAAATCATGTTTCTACACAACGGAACATTAATCAACAGATAAGCATAACATCATCTATGCAATATCTCACAAAATTAATCCGATAATAACAAAAATAGAGTATTATCATAAACTCTAAACTAGCGTTCCCCCAGTGTTACAATATCAGAGCATGACACCGACGCTATACTTAAACAAATTGGCCTATGAGCTATCCTCACCAAAGCTAAAGCCGCTACTCGCCAATCTGAAAATGTCAACAGTAAGGGTGAGTCTCATTCAAATTAACAAATGTTATTGAATCATAAATAATAACACATCATAGTTACATCATTCACCCAATTGTTTCATAAACAGACATTCAGACAAGTTTCATCATCACAAAACAATCCACCAACACATCATCAATATTTATAACACTGGAATACATCCATTCATGTTATAAAAGTCATGCATATGAATGCAACTGACACTATGCATGTGGTACCAACATCATCAAATGGGAATAACCCATGACCGATCCAACATCATCAAGATACGGCCCTGCCAGCACAGATTCCACACAATGGGAATCATGCCCTTCACTGATCCAACACATCATCATGGATACAGCATCAACAATGAATATGAATGAATGCAAACATATATGAAACATACTTATACCATCGTCTAGTCTATGAGTAACATCATCTAATACTCAAATCATCATCATCATCATCATCATCATCAAAGTATGTTTATATACATTAGCATCATTCAAATACAATCAATCAATCATCATCATCATTAAAGAACATACGTGTATTCACATCAATCATCATCATCAATAAGAAATAACATACATGTATCCACATCATTCCAAAAACAATCAATCATCATCATACAATTCTCAACAATCATCACCTAATAATGTTTTTCAAAACAACATCTTATATTGTCACATTTCATCATATATGTCAACAATACGTCATTCATCAAACTAACAAAATATTCACATCATACTCATATCCTCGCATAGGATGTCTCATAAGCTTCTTCATACAATTCAAACAAATCGTCATACGACTCATATTTTAAACACAGCATACATCGTCATGTCTTATCATATATATCCACAACACGTCATACATCAAAACAAGCAAATGATGATAAAATAAATTCAAGATGCTGCTTATTTCATTATTATAACACAAAGAATATTTCATAATCTTCATCCTGCTCGAAACGGTACTTAAAACAGGCCAACGATTCAAAAGTTATGCATCTTTAAACTTTCCAAAATCTCTAGCAGCACGCGGCGCCACACAATGTTCGCGACGCGCTGCCAGGAAACGACGCCTTCGCGGCGCCAACAAGGGACGCGGCGCGAACTGAGTAAAATAATTTTCCTTAAGCTTTCTGCCAAGCAGTTCGCGGCGCCAACCCATGGACGCGGCGCGAACTGGCGATTTCACAGATTCTCAATCGCAAAATGACGGCATACGAACTTGAATCCCAAATTCCTCAACCTTGACCAAATCGATTCAAGTTGATCAAACACCACAAAACAGCCACACAACATATATCATACACACATATAACATATATTATGCATCATTAAACATCATACAACACCAAATTCACGGAGATTCATCAAAACAGATAATTATCAACAAACATCCCCAAAATCCCAACTCTATCATACGACTCAATTGACATGAAATAATATATCTATATCAGTCCTATTATCCATAACCCGATAATAGATGTTAATCGGAAGAGTCCCCCCTTACCTTAGCCAAGAATCTGGACTTTTCCCCTTCTTCTTCATCAAACCCGTAAGCCCTTTTCCCTCAAATTCAGCAAGAATCTCCCATCTTCAAACTCGCTTATATCCCTCATCGAGAACCTCCCTGACACGAATTAATATATCAAATCGAAGGAAATTTCGTGTAGAATCCGAATCTTCGAGAATTACCTGATTTGGAGTTACGAGCCGAGAGTTATGACCCACTTTGTGAAGGCTGCACCATGAATACGAAAATGGCTTTTGTATATGAGTTCTTCTTCTCTCCCTCTTAGGTCTTTCTCTTCCCTTTCTCAATTTTCTCTTATTTTCTTGTTTTATCAAAACATAACATAATTTAGTAATGGGCTTCTTCACACTAACACCCCCACTTTACTAACTCCACCAATGGCCCAACACTACATTTTATTATTTCTTCCCCACATAATTCCAATAAAATGCTAATTCAAATTAATTAATTTAAAACTTAATTAAATTAATTAAATAATAAATTTTGGGATGTTACAACTCTCCCCCACTAAAAGAGTTTTCGTCCTCGAAAACATCCTTCAATCAAAGAGTTCCGGATATGAGTCTTTCATCTGGCTCTCCAGTTCCCAAGTAACATTTCCATCAGTCAATCCTCAAAATCCATCTGACATAACCAACAGGAAACACATCTCACACATTCAATCTCAGCTCTTACGTCGCATTTGACTACCCAAAGGTGTACTACTCGTTATACCTCTAAAAGGTTAATAACAATAGAACATTGAGGTACAACCCATTCAATACGCCCAATAACTGAATAATATAATTACGCAACCATGGTATGATCACATTGATCAACACTGCAGTAATGCATTCCATCTACCAAACATACCAACCTTAGACACACTCTTCCATCTGAGCGATAAAATAATACTTACACTTTTTACCAACTGCTTCCTTCAAGAAACTCAATACTTATATTCCTTTACCATTGAATTCCAATTATCTGACTCCTCTTAAGTCAAGCCATCGATTATCCAACACTTTACATTCCGTTTTTTCCGCACTACTCTGACTACTCATCACAATCATCTATACCAATTAGATTTCTGAGTTTTACCCGATTCCGACTCTCTTTACTCATTCGTTTCAAGAATCATTCTTCATCATTCATGGTACCAATTTACCACTCAATAATACTTACTCGCACTCAAAAACAAATTCTTGAGTTTTTACATCTATTAAACATCCCGGCCATCGGAACGAGTGCACACAAGTAATTATAATCACGCTCATCAGTCTCAATACGACATTTCTTACAAAACAACTCAATTTGAGTTTCGCTCTTTTCTAAGAATTAAATCAATTTCTCCCTTCATAGAGTATAATTCCTCATTATTTATGGAATCTACAATAACCCCTTAACAACAACACAAAATTATTACAACGTCATATAGCATCAACTCTTCGTTTTAATTTCGCCGAATACATACTCGTTAACTACGTACAACCGTAATAACATATTCATCATCTCGGAAATTATTCAAAAGAGTTATAATTCTTCGACACGACATCCTTGCATCCACTGGATTCTAAATCCAATATATAGATCAATACATATTCTCTATGTAGGCTTCCGACATATTAATTCCTTACTTCTCGCAAGTAGTACTCATAACACTACTCCACATCACACTTTCACTGCGCGACTCTGATTACCCGTCTTAAGTCATTTGTCCATCATGTTGCACTCTTTCATATTCACCTCTTCATAAATTCACACAACACAGTGAGTGATTATTCTCACGGCTTAGTATTCATCACATCTTAAACCATTAAGGTAACAAAACAAGCTTATCTCTTCTATATGATTCCATCTACTACCGACAAGAGATTTAGGGTGATCAAGTCCTAAATTTGTCAATATTAGTGGAAAATCATATTTAAGCATAAACCGTCGTTACTACATAATAGTGTCCCTTTCCGAGTTTGCACCCAAACTCATTAACATCGTCATAGTCCAATAATTCGCTACGGTGTCCTTCTAGAATATCCTTCCGAAGCTCAAAACATCAGGAACACAAATCCAATCACTCAACCTCATTACATCGTTTTCGTCGATTCTGAATTCACCGCCTTTACTTTGGTAATTCAAAGTCAACCTATCGATCAACTCAACATCATCTTTCTGACCTTCTCTAATCTCGTTAAGAATACCACTAGTCATCTTCTAGCATACTCTATCTAACACTATTAGGAGTGCCTTCACATACCAACTCAAGTCTCAAAATTGTCCAATTAAATCCAACCCATTCACCATTAGCACCGACATTTTTAAGGACTTCATACGCAACACAATAACACAACATTCATAACTCGTGGTTTTAATCCAAATTCCATGACATCCTTCACGTCCAAATATCATTCCACTCGGAATCTCAACAAAGTCTTCCTCACATTAACAGATGTTAGAAATTCTCTACAATTCTTCTTTTATACTTATTGTTACTTTGCCATAACACAAAGAATATTTCATAATCTTCATCCTGCTCGAAACGGTACTTAAAACAGGCCAACGATTCAAAAGTTATGCATCTTTAAACTTTCCAAAATCTCTAGCAGCACGCGGCGCCACACAATGTTCGCGACGCGCTGCCAGGAAACGACGCCTTCGCGGCGCCAACAAGGGACGCGGCGCGAACTGAGTAAAAGAATTTTCCTTAAGCTTTCTGCCAAGCAGTTCGCGGCGCCAACCCATGGACGCGGCGCGAACTGGCGATTTCACAGATTCTCAATCGCAAAATGACGGCATACGAACTTGAATCCCAAATTCCTCAACCTTGACCAAATCGATTCAAGTTGATCAAACACCACAAAACAGCCACACAACATATATCATACACACATATAACATATATTATGCATCATTAAACATCATACAACACCAAATTCACGGAGATTCATCAAAACAGATAATTATCAACAAACATCCCCAAAATCCCAACTCTATCATACGACTCAATTGACATGAAATAATATATCTATATCAGTCCTATTATCCATAACCCGATAATAGATGTTAATCGGAAGAGTCCCCCCTTACCTTAGCCAAGAATCTGGACTTTTCCCCTTCTTCTTCATCAAACCCGTAAGCCCTTTTCCCTCAAATTCAGCAAGAATCTCCCATCTTCAAACTCGCTTATATCCCTCATCGAGAACCTCCCTGACACGAATTAATATATCAAATCGAAGGAAATTTCGTGTAGAATCCGAATCTTCGAGAATTACCTGATTTGGAGTTACGAGCCGAGAGTTATGACCCACTTTGTGAAGGCTGCACCATGAATACGAAAATGGCTTTTGTATATGAGTTCTTCTTCTCTCCCTCTTAGGTCTTTCTCTTCCCTTTCTCAATTTTCTCTTATTTTCTTGTTTTATCAAAACATAACATAATTTAGTAATGGGCTTCTTCACACTAACACCCCCACTTTACTAACTCCACCAATGGCCCAACACTACATTTTATTATTTCTTCCCCACATAATTCCAATAAAATGCTAATTCAAATTAATTAATTTAAAACTTAATTAAATTAATTAAATAATAAATTTTGGGATGTTACAACCATTATTAATGAGACCAATATGGCTAAGCACTTCTGGGCAGAAGCAATAAATACTGCATGTTATATTCAGAATAGAATCTCTATAAGACCTATTCTTAATAAGACTCCTTATGAATTGTGGAAGAACAGAAAGCCCAACATTTCATATTTTCATCCTTTTGGATGTACTTGTTATATTCTGAACACTAAGGATCATCTGAGTAAGTTTGATTCTAAGGCACATAAGTGTTTCCTTCTTGCATATTCTGAACGCTCAAAAGGCTACAGAGTATACAATACTGAAACATTGATTATTGAAGAATCAATTAACATCAGATTTGATGATAAGCTTGGTCTTGAAAAGCTAAAGTAGTTTGAGAATTTTGCAGATATTGAAGTCTGTGACTCAGAAGCTGGAGAACCCAGAAGCAAAGGATCAAAAGATCAAGTTGCTGCTTCTTTAGAAAATCTCAGAATTTCTGAAGAACCAACTATCAGAAGATCTTCCAGACTCACCTCTGCTCACTCAGAAGATATCATTCTTGGAAAGAAAGAAGATCCTATCAGAACAAGATCTTTTCTAAAGGATGTCAGTAAGAACTTATGATCAGAATGAGAAGATGAGAAGTTCTACCTCTGTCAGAATTAAAGTTATAGCAAAACAATTGTCACCAACTGTTCCAGAATTTGAACACGTGTTCACTCTATTTGGACAGGCATGCGTGCAACTGATGAGACGCCGCCCTAGGTAACTGTGCAAATCATTTCAAATTTCACGTTATCCCACCTAACGTCATTCCTCATTAAATGCATTTGATTCTTTTGATTCTGTAACTGTTCATTCTCATAAATTCATTGCATTCTTTTTCAAATCCGTATCCATATATACATCTCTCATCATAACATTTTCTCTTTTACGCATTCCTTCTCTCTCCTGTTTATGCACTTCTGCAACCTTTTTGCCCTATTTTCTTACCCTAAAAGAAAGAAACCCAGAAATCTCAGTGGTGTGAAAATGGCTGCTTCTTCATCACATAATGTTGATTCTTCATCTCCTTCTCAACAACATCAACAAGAAGAAGAACAACTATTCTTTCCACCGGTCACGTGTTCGATTCCTCGGGAATATTTAGAAGTTATTTGTGAGTTGATGGTTGATTTTGATAACCTTGAAGAACATGAGTTTCATGTCAAAGATAATATGGTGTTTCAAGGATGGTCATCGTTGTTTCATGAGTTCTGTGGACCAGTCTATCCTGACTTGGTAAAAGAATTTTGGGCTTATGCTTTTGTCATTCCTAAAGCAGTTGTATCTTTTGTTCATGGAAGATTCTTTGCTATCACTGAAGATACTCTGAGAATATTGTTTGATTTGAAAGAGCCTGTTGGTGCTTATGAACTTTCTCGAAGAGCAAACTAGGCAGATGTTCTGAATGAACTATACCCAGATGTGACGAAAACAAAAGATGTCAGGGATCTGAAGGACATCTACAAAGTCTGGACAAAGATTCTTCTTGGTTGTTTCTATCATAGGAAAGCAACTCATTCTCCAAACTTTGTCAACAGAGATCAACAATACATCTTGTACTGCATTGGTACTCAGAAGAAGGTTGATGCTCCTTAAAACATTTTCAATCATATGTGGAATGTTTTAAGAGATTCTAGAGATCAGAACAGAACTAAGAAAGGCAATGTTATTCCTTTTGGAAGAATCATCACCAACACTCTGGTTCAAACCAAGATAGTTGAAAAACTGGAATCTGATGGTGTCATCAAGTATCTTGTCACTGTCACTGGAAGCATCTTGAATGCTAACAATTTGAGAAAGATGAATCTTATTCGAGCTGTTGAACATGCTCCTCAACCTATTCCTGGAATCAGAATCAGAAGAGGCCCTGTTCTAGCTGAGTTTGAAACATTTTTCAGTAAAGAACTATCAGAAGTTGAGGTTAAGTATCGTAAGACTCTCAAGAAGGGCAATGATAATGATGCTCCTGCTGGAGTAAGTCGTCAGAAGCATTCTACTTCCAAGGCTGATGTATCAGAAGATGTTCCAGAAGTTGCTCCTCATAAGGAAAGAAGAACAAAGCACAAGCACGATCTTCCTTCTATCAATGAGGAAAAAGACAATCAAGAAGAAGCTGTTGAAGTTGATGAAAACGTTGTTGTTGAAATTGGGAATATACAACAAGAAGATGTTGAGAAAAAGAAGAAGTCAAAGAAAGAGAAGAAAGAAGATATTGAGAATAATGCTGAGAAGGAAGTAGAGAAGAAGAAGAATGATAAGAAGAAGAAAAAGAAATCTGTTGAAGTTGAAAATAGGTCAGAAAAAGAAATAATTCAAGAAGAAGTGAATAAGGAAGAAGAAGAGAAGGAAGCTGCCAGAAAGAGAGAACTTGCTCTAGAAAAGATAAAGGCTGTTTCTGAGAAGAAGAAGCGAAAGGCTATGGAAGATGTCTCTGAGAGGCCTCAGAAGAAGAGCTCTTCAGGTATTCATGTTTCTGAACCTAACTCTGTTTCTGTTTTAAATTCATAATCTGTACAAACAAAAGTTCCTTAACCTTCTCAATCAGAAAATCCACCACAAACAGCCCCTGTTAAACTACCTCAAATTACCAAAGTTCTCACCCTCCTTCTTCACCCATAACCAACACTGCTTCTGACTATCCCATTGATACACTCGTTCTAGATATTCAACCCCTTCAAACTCTCATTCCCCCTCATACAAACTTATCCATTTTTCAATCTCCACCTCACTCAAACTATGAACCAATCTCGTCCCCCACTCATAATAATCCTACCATATCAGAATCTCCAAATTATGATTCATTAGAACAGTTGTTTCGTGACTGCAATTTCACTCCTAAACCCCGTCCTGAACCTGAGCTTGTGGTATTAGACACTGAGTCAGAAGAAGTAGAATCACATCTCTCTCTTGATAGAGAACCTCAACCCTACTTCTTTCTGAACCCAGATTCTGCTGTCACCAGACTCAAATCCCGCCGGGAATTTTCTGCTGGTGTACGTTTTGAATTATTAAATCTGAAAATGGAGACAGGTTTAGAGACATTGAAGGCAGCACATTATACCAGAATGGATAATGTTGAATTGAGAAATCTATGGAGGATTTTCAGAAGAAAGATGCACTATGAGTTTTTGAAGCTTCAGAAGGCGTGTTTAGTAGAAGCTCCAGGTCATCTTGGATTTCTAAGATCCTATGAAGAATTCTGGGCCAGTCATCTCAAGGGCATGTATTGTCTTGAAGTAAAAGATTTTCTTGATGAGCTTGCAGAAGATGTGTCTGACCAAGCGCCCTGTCTTGCCATGGTCGTGTGGAAGCCCGCATATTCTGTTCTGACTAGAGACTTTCAGTCGTTATTCAACTGGCTAAGGGAGAATCCCTCTAAGAAAGCACCAGATATGGTATATCCAGAAGTTGAATACCCATCAGAGGTTGCTGCTCCTACACCTCCAAGGAATCTGCCGGAGATTCTTCAGGCTCTTGAGAATGAAGATTCTGATCTTCCTGTTCCAGAATATGCTGAAGATGCTTCTATGTCAGAAGCTAATGATGAGAAACAAAGTTCTGAGAATCATCCTGCTGAGAAACTATCTGTTCAGGAAAATCAAGATGATGTTCTCATGCTAGATGCTGCTGTTGAGCATGCTATTCCTCTGAACAATAGTTGTGAAGCTTTTTCTGCTGGACCTTCTGTTCTGGTGAACGCTGTGAAAGCTCTTTAACAAAATCACGCTGATCTTGCTTCTCGTCTGGAAAAGCATGAGGAAACCCATGAGGAATTCAGATCCTTCATGAAGAAGCAGACTGAAAGCACTTCTGAGATTCAAAACCTTCTGGCCAAGATAGGTTCTAAGCTAGGCTAGTCGTAATCTTTGGTCTTAGATGTTTTCTTTTGTTCTTGCATCTGTTTTCTTGCATCTTCTTGTATCTACTGATATGTTTTGATGAATTAATGAAACATTATCTTCTCTCATATTGTTTGTTTTCACCTGAATCTTTTAAATGCTTTTTGCTGTTATGACAAAAAGGGGGAGAAAACATGATAATTGATTTGATTTATTATATCAGTTGCTGGGATTAAGTCTCAACATTTCTAACATTATTTGCAAGATCTATGTCCTTGAGAATATCTTTGCAGGATTGGCATAAGAAGCAAATACATGAAGAATATGCTATTCAAGAAAGAAGCATGTTCTTGGAAATTGAAGCAAGCTTAGTGTTGTGAAGCTTCAAGATCAGAAGCAAGAAGGAAGAATGTTCTGATATTCTCGTGGCAGAATATGCTCTAACACATTCTTATCCCTTATATGTTCTGATACACATTCTGTTTAAGAACTTACCAGAGTTTTTGCTCTGATACATGTTCCTTCTTAAAAGAATGTTCTGACTCATTCATGCTCTGACTTTTTATCGTCTAGTTTGTTCTGAAACATTTCAGGATGTAGAGATGCTCTGGTACATTCAAGAATGTCCTGATACAATCAAGCATGCAATGATTCAAGAAGAAATTTAAAGCTCTGAAGCTGTCCTATGGAAGCAAGAAGCAGAAGCTCTGAATGTTCTGAAGTTCTAGGAAAATGTGAACGTCTCGACTAAAATTGAAAATACTTAGGGAAGTCTTTTATTTTTAAATTTTTCCAGTATTTATTTCAGGGGGAGATTATTAATCTCAGGGGGAGATTGTTAATATCAGGGGGAGTCATATTCACACACTATGTTTATGCTATAACTGTGTAATTGTCTTTGGTCATCTGATATTCTGATTGCAAATTCATATCAAATATATATGTTTTTGTCATCATCAAAAAGGGGGAGATTGTTAGAACAAGATTTGTTCTGATCAATATTCTTAGTTTTGATGATAACAATGTATATGAATTTTGTATAAGACAATGTGGTACTCTAATCCTATGCATTTTCCATTTCAGGAAATATATGAAGAGTATGCACAATTCAGCGCAAGAAACACTGACTCAGAAGGTTCAGAATGCAACATCAGAACATGCTCTCGCAAGACATCAGAAGATGGTCAAGCAGAATCAAAACATGGTCTATTGAAGCATCAGAAGAACTTGAGATCAGAAGCAGAAGCACTGAAGTTCTTATGGTATCACGCTAGAAGCACTTCAAATTCAGAAGAAAAGAAGATGCTCTGCACCAAGCTGTTTGACTCTGATTAATTCAAACATTGTATCTACAAAGATCAGATCAGAAGCAAGTACAAGATGGAAGGCTACGATGACTGACAAAAGCAACGTTAGAAGCTATTAAAGGCAAAGTCAGTTAAAGCAAGAAAAGCAAGGCTCGAGGTAGTTGACAAAAGAGTGAAACATTAAATGCAATGCTGTATGGATCACGCAACGCATTAAATGCTCCCAACGGTCATCTTCTCAAAACGCTTATGAATAAAAGTTCTAGTGAGAAGCTGACAACAACACTTTCACGCAAAATACAGAAACGCTGTCAAATTCAAAAGCTCTCAAACTTCATCTTCAACCTCACTACATTGTTGTTGTAATATCTTTGTGAGATTAAGCTTAGAACTTAAGAGAAAAATCACAGTTGTGATTATAGCTTATTAAGAAGCATTGTAACTTTTATAAGAATTTGTTTACATTCATTTGTAAAGGAACTAGAGAAGATCAAGTTGTGATTGGATTCTCTAGAAGTCTTAGAGGGTATCTAAGCATTGATTTCCTAGAATGATCAAGTTGTGATCAGAATACTCTAGAAGACTTAGAGGGTATCTAAGTGGAAAACCATTGTAATCAATATTGATTAGTGGATTAAATCCTTAGGTGAGGTAAATCACTCCAAGGGGGTGGACTGGAGTAGTTTAGTTAACAACGAACCAGGATAAAAATCATTGTGCAAATTGTTTTTATCTTAAGAGTTTTTAAGCTACACTTATTCAAACCCCCCCCCCCCCCCTTTCTAAGTGTTTTTCTATCCTTCAAGTACAATAAACTTCTGTCAAGGGGCAAGAGGATTTATTTTCCTCTAGACTGATGCCTTCAAACTCAAGGGTACAGTTCATATCAAGGGGCAAGAGGAATTATTTTCCTTTAGCCATACGCCTTCAAAGTCAAAAGTACCTTACCCCGAATTAGAGGCTATGACCCACTGGATATAGTGAGCTTGATTCTTATAGAAGGACGTTCAAAGACGAAAGTCAAAGGTCTTTAGACAAAGCTGCAACCAAATTTAGTTCTAATGTTACGAACTAGACATCAAGTTTCTCATATTCTTCCTCAAATCCCTAAAGCTGGATACTTACAACTCCTGCGTGGCTTCTGTTAGAACAAGATTTGTTCTGATCAATATTCTTAGTTTTGATGATAACAAGGATATGAATTTTGTGTGAGATAATGTGGTACTTTAATACATTGCAATTTCCCTTTCAGGAAATATATAAAGAGTATGCACAAATCAACGCTCAGAAGCTTTGTCTCAGAAGGTTCAGCATGCAACATCAGAACATGGTCTGGCAAGACATCAGAAGATGGTCAAGGCAGAATCAGAACATGGGTCTATGGAAGCATCAGAAGAACTTGAGATCAGAAGCAGAAGCACTGAAGTTCTCATGGTATCACGCTCAGAAGCACTTCAAGGTCAGAAGACAAGAAGATGCTATGCACCAAGCTGTTTGACTCTGATGATATTCAAATGTTGAATACACAAACATCAGATTAGAAGAAAGTACAGGTGGCAGGCTACGCTGACTGACAAAAGGAACGTTGGAAGCTATTAAAGGCAACGTCAGTAGACACAGCGTGAACAAGGCTCGAGGTAGTTGACAAAAGCGTGAAACATTAAATGCAATGCTGTACGGAATACGCAAAGCATTAAATGCTCCCAACGGTCATCTTCTCAAGTGCCTATAAATATGAAGTTCTGATGAGAAGCAAGATTGACGATTCGCTAACAATAAACTTGCTGAAACGCTGTTCAAATTCAAAGCTCAGAAACTTCATCTTCATCAAAGCTCACTACATTGCTGTGGTAATATATTAGTGAGATTAAGCTTAAACGTTAAGAGAAATATCACTGTTGTGATTATAGCTTTTCAGAAGCATTGTAAAACTCTTATTTGATTACATTAATTTGTAAGTAACTAGAGTGATCAAGTGTTGATCAGGATACTCTAGGAAGTCTTAGCTTGTGTCTAAGCAGTTGTAATTAGAGTGGTCACGTGGTGGTCAGGATACTCTAAGAAAGTCTTAGCTTGTGTCTAAGCATTTGTTCCTGGAGTGATCAGGTTGTGATCAGGATACTCTAGAAGACTTAGTTGCGGACTAAGTGGAAAACCATTGTAATCTGTTGCGATTAGTGGATTAAATCCTCAGGTGAGGTAAATCACTCCGTGGGGGTGGACTGGAGTAGTTTAGTTAACAACGAACCAGGATAAAAATAACTGTGCAAACTGTTTTTATCGTTCAAGTTTTTAGACTACACTTATTCAAACCCCCCCTTTCTAAGTGTTTTTCTATCCTTCAATTGGCATCAGAGCGCCGGTTCTAAGGTGCAAGCACTTAACCGTGTTTAGAAAAGATTCAGGAAGAGAAAAACGCTTCAGTAAAAGATGGCTGGTGAAATTTCAACAAATACATCTGCATCTACATCTGGCTCTGCTGAGCAATACAACGGTAACAATGGTTATACTAGACCACCAGTATTTGATGGTGAAAACTTTGAATACTGGAAAGATAAACTGGAAAGTTACTTTCTTGGTCTAGATGCTGATCTATGGGATCTTCTGTTGGATGGTTACAAACATCCTGTCAAAACTACTGGTGTAAGGCTCACAAGAAGCAAAAGGACTGATGATCAAAAGAAAGAATTCAAAAATCATCACAAATGCAGGACTGTTTTGCTGAATGCTATCTCTCATGCTGAGTATGAGAAGATATCTAACAGGGAAACTGCCCATGATATATATGAGTCATTGAAAATGACCCATGAGGGAAATGCTCAAGTCAATGAGACTAAAGCTCTTGCTCTAATCCAGAAATATGAAGCCTTCAAGATGGAGGATGATGAAGATATTGAGAAGATGTTCTCAAGATTTCAAACTCTAACTGCTGGATTGAGAGTTTTGGATAAAGGCTACACCAAGGCTGATCATGTAAAGAAGATTATCAGAAGCTTACCCAGAAGATGGGGTCCAATGGTGACTGCATTCAAGATTGCCAAGAATCTGAATGAAGTTTCTTTGGAAGAGCTTATCTGTGCCTTGAGAAGCCATGAAATAGAGCTGGACGCAAACGAGCCTTAGAAGAAAGGTAAGTCTATTGCATTAAAATCTAATGTTAAAAAATGCACTAACGCTTTTCAGGCTAGAGAAGAAGATCCTGAAGAATCAGAATCTGAAGAAGAAGATGAACTGTCCATGATCTCCAGAAGGGTAAACCAACTCTGGAAGAACAAGCAAAGGAAGTTCAGAGGCTTCATAAGTTCAAAGAGATTTGAACGTGGAAAATCTTCTGGTGACAGAAGATCTGACAAGAAGAAGGCTGTCTGCTATGAGTGCAATGAGCCTGGACATTACAAGAACGAGTGTCCAAAACTTCAGAAGGAGAATCCCAAGAAGAAGTTTCATAAGAAGAAAGGTCTTATGGCAACATGGGATGATTCTGAATCAGAATCAGAATCAGACTCTGAAGGAGAGCAGGCCAACTTCGCGCTGATGGCTACAGAAGATGATGGATCAGAATCTACATCAGAATCAGATTCTGAAGAGATATCCTTGGCGCCAAAGAGGACAAAAAGCAAAATGTCATGGTACCTGGACTCTGGGTGCTTGCGACACATGACGGGAAAAAGGACTACATTCCAAGACCTGGTGCTTAAACCAGGTGGAGAAGTCAAGTTTGGAGGAGATCAGAAGGGCAAAATCATTGGCTCTGGAACCATAAGTCTTGGTAACTCTCCTTCCATAACTAATGTACTTCTTGTTGAAGTCTTAACGCATAACTTATTGTCCATAAGTCAATTAAGTGACAATGGTTATGACATAATCTTTAATCAAAAGTCTTGCAAGGCTGTAAGTCAGAAGGATGGCTCATTCCTATTTACAGGCAAGAGAAAGAACAACATTTATAAGATTGATCTTTCTGAACTTGAGAAGCAGAAGGTAACTTGTCTTATGTCTGTTTCTGAGGAGCAATGGGTCTGGCACAGAAGATTAGGACATGCTAGTTTGAGAAAGATTTCTCTGATTAACAAACTAAATCTGGTTAGAGGACTCCCAAATCTGAAATACAAATCAGATGCTCTTTGTGAAGCATGTCAGAAGGGCAAGTTCTCGAGACCTGCATTCAAGTCTAAGAATGTTGTTTCTTCCTCAAGGCTGTTAGAACTCTTGCACATTGATCTGTTTGGCCCAGTCAAAACAACATCTGTCAAAGGGAAGAAATATGGATTAGTCATCGTTGATGATTATAGCCGCTGGACATGGGTAAAGTTCTTGAAACACAAGGATGAGTCTCATTCAGGTAAAAGGCAACCGGCTCGCTAAGTTGGGTAACCCTCACCCGGTTATTCAGCCCAAAGGAGGTTGATCCCCAAACGTCGTCCAAAAAGGAAAATATATAACTGCAAAGTTTGAAAATTTCATCGGTAATTAAAAGTAGCAAATGTTGCTCGTTTGGTGCCAGAAAAAGAATATAAAAAGCCTTGATTCGTCTCATGCATGTGATGATCATTATAAGAAATGCAGTGCCTTAATGTGATTGTCCGAATGAAAGAGGAGGAAAATCGGAAAGAAACTTAAGTGCAAAGCATAGTTGGAGAGATATCCGAAAGGGGAGCTTAAGGTTTAATGTTCTAGCAGAAACTCGTCGCGTCATGTGAATACCAGACCAACTGTTTCTTGATCAATACAAACGGATATCTCACGTATGAACACCGGTGTGCCTGGAAGGTCATTTTCTCTTGTAATTGTCGCTTGAGGTCAAGCAAAAGTTTAAGTTTGGGGGAGTTAGGATTTACTCTTGCAATTTTCTTTTTATGTTTTTGTTATGATGTGTAAAACCAAACATTGAGTTCTTCCCAAATTTTGACCGAATATTTAATTTT
The DNA here is from genome assembly GCF_029867415.1 of Vicia villosa. Lineage (NCBI taxonomy): Eukaryota > Viridiplantae > Streptophyta > Magnoliopsida > Fabales > Fabaceae > Vicia > Vicia villosa. Next base: position 30,242,077 of record NC_081186.1, on the reverse strand, counting down.
TGTTGAAGAGTTTTGACCTTAAAGAGCGATTGGGAATAGTATATAGAGATGAAGGGAGGATTGTTTAAGGACAGGAAGTTTGAAATAATGTGACAAGAGGAGGTTTTTTTAAACACCCTTGGTTCCCTAAAAGTAATACGAGTCTAACGTGTAGATTTGCACCATAGTACTTGTCTCCTGAGAAGTACTCCTCGAGTAGTTTATTGATACAGTTTGGCATAATTCAGATTCACATGCATGATGACTGGTTGAGAAACAAAATTGATAAAGTTGGCACCAGATGATAAAAAGGCGGTAAAAGGCAACCGGCTCGCTAAGTTGGGTAACCCTTGTAACAGCCCAGATTTTATTATTTGACTAATTAAATTAAATAAGGGTTTATTTACTTAATTTGGATGAAGTTTGATAATTAATTGGATCGTCGGTGTTATTAAGAAACATGTTCAGATAATTAAGTGAAGTTGGAATTTATTCGGTTAATCGAAGAATTAATAAAGTGGAATATGTAGAAAAATAATATTAGAAATAATATTATTATTGGATTTTTTATTTAGTTGAGATAAAGTCGGATTTAATTGGATTAATTGGAAAATAATATTAAGGGTAATAATATTATTTGTTGGAGCATAATTATTTATTTGAAACTACTCTATTCCATCAATTGGGCCTAATTAGTTAAGAAGTGGAATTATATGGGTTAAGCCCAATATGAATAATATAGTAAGGGTTTGGAAAGAGTAGAGGTATCATAAAATTTATTCTTTTCAAGAGAAGAGGAAGAGGAGAAAGGAGGCTAAGAGAGGAGAAGAGAAAAAGCTAGGGTTTGAAGCACATTGAAGAGGTAAGGGGAGAATACCTAATCATTATGGGTTAGTATATTGGGAATAATGGGTAGATTGACATGTTAAGATTTATTGATTTAATTCATGAAAATAATATGGTGATAACCTAATCAGTTAATGTTGGAAATTGATGATTTTTTTGTGTGAAATACAAACTCCTTGCGGTGGGTATGTGCTAGCAATGAGTGGAAAACAAAAGAAAAATGTTTACCGATAGACGACACTGTTTGCCGTGCAGATGCGGAACGTGTCCTGTTCCTACTTGGGTCTCAGCGGCATATGCATTAACTCATCCTTTCTTCATTCAATTAGTATAGAATCCATATGCTGTATTACTTGGCCATCATATTATATTTACTAATTAAATAAAAAAAAATGTTGCTGATTGATTTACTTGGTCCAACGAAACCGTGAGTCACCAATGTGCTCATTTGATGGAACCTGCTACTGCTACTAACTACTGGTGCTAGTAAAACACGTGAAGCACCATACCCTCTATAATAGAAAATGTTAGAGCCATTAGCCTTGGTCAAATGGTATATTCTATGCATAGTCTTTTACTATGTAGCTACAGTGACTAGCACTTAGCCAATTAGTAATAAGAACCAACACCCTTTATTGTACGAAAATGCCGTTGTTAACTTCCTGGGTCAAATAAATAAAACGTGAATCACCAATATATACTTGGCAATGGAAAGTACTACCACTATTAGCTATTTATTCAATTAAAAGAAAGAAAGGAAAACTACAAATGCTTGGTGCTCACATTAGAAAATGTGTCTAGTCTATACCCTTTAATTCAATTGCTGTAGTGGAGCATATAATTATATGTATTGAAAAAGTTTGAAATGAAGTAAAACATATTGTAGCGGTGTATATATATATATAATGGAAATTGAAATGAAGCAATTCTATGTCCTGTTTTCGGTTTCAATAGTTCCACATACTGTTACTTAATAATAGGCATGATGGTATGACAATTGAAAAGAGTTATTATTATGAAATAGAATATATGGAAAGCAGCAGGATAGGAAGTGTGTAACAATAATAGAATTAATGTAATTTAAAACAGTTTCGTTTTAGTTGAAATAGCCGAATTAAGCGGTATAATTAATTGTCCGGAATTTGATAAAAATCTACGTAGTAGCTAAGTTTAATTAGTAGATTGACGTGGCGGTATTATTTTATTTAAATTGTGATTTTTACGAATCGACCGAAATTGTGTTTTATTTAAATACTCTTTATAAATAAATTATAACAATTTAATAGAATTGTTAATAGAGTTGTTAGAGTTGTCAATAGAGTTGTTAGAGTTGAAAATAAGTTGTCAGAGTTGTTTTGAGTTATTAAGAGTCATGCTTTTAATAATTTTGTGTAACTTTGACATGTTTAGAGTTGTCAATTTATGATGTCGGTGTTTAGATTCTCGTTAAAACTTTACAAATTCATAACTTTCAAACCGTAAATCCGTTTTGAGTACCGTTCGGAGCGTTAGAAAGCTAGCGTGACATCCTTTTCAATAAAAATAGTTTTGTTGACAGTAGATGATTTGATCATTATGTGATTGTGTAAAATGACATGTATGCGTGTATATATATGTTGAGAATTGGTGATTAATGGGAATAACATTGTTTGGATTTTGTGAATCGTAATTGATTAATTGGCCTCTTATGTGTTAATGATGTGTGTGTGCTGCGAATGTTGTGTACAATTGGTGGATAATTCATAGAGTTGAATTATTGTGATATGCGGAAAGTTAAGATGGTAGAGATGATCTTAATTGCATATATTTGTGATATTCTACATACATTCATATCATAGTGTGCCTTGAAACACAGGTGGATTTGCTTTGAAACACAAGTGTGCTTGGATTCTAGAGTGAATCGGAAGCCGTAAACTATATGTTTACAATTGGTGGACTTTGGTCTTGTCCGGATCGGAAGTGTGGCTTAGATTCTAGAGTTATGAATCGGTGGCCGGTGAAACTTAGAATTTCACATTAGTACTACATGCATAGTGTCACATGTTTCATTGAGTCACATTAGAGTTATGTGATAGTTGACTATGTGCATTATGTTGTCATGATATGTGCATGATTGTGATAATTGATTATGTGCATTATGTTGTTGTGATAAGTGTACGAGTGAACAATTGATTATGTGTATTGATGTCGTAATGCTATGTGTATGAGTTTGGTAATTGATTATGTACACTTGGTGTTGTAGTGATATTTGTATTAGTTGATAATTGAGAATGGGTGATGTTTGAATACGTAATTGGTTAAATGCGGGAATATGTGATAATTATGGCTATGTGTATAATTGAGAATATAGTATTGAGATACTATACTCTTATACTTGGTGTATGCTTAATATATGTGAATTATGATTAGCATTAATTTCATGATTAGACAAGTGTAATGCATTCCTATAATTGTTGATTTAACCATTGTATCTCATTATACTTTCTTCATAATGTTTCGTATTCTCACCCTTCTGTTTTAATGTTGCCCTCGTTCAACGACATGCAGGTTTGAAGATTAGTAGTTGGCGTGTGATCTAGTCGGAGTTTCTTCCGAGTTGCTTGGTAATTAAGTAGCGAGTCAATGCTCTGGTCATGTAACACTGGGTAGCTTAGATGTTGAACTCATGTTCTATTTGTTTATGTATTTTGTTATAACTTGAGAACTTGTTATTTGGCTACTTGTTGTTTGAGAGGCTTTCAAGCCAAATATTCTGATTATGATTTATTTTATGTTGAGATGATTATTGAGATATGATCATGGTATGGGACATGAATCATTTTATGAAATACATGAGTATTTTAATATTGTCCGCTGTGAATGCATATTCTGTGTGAATTATAATAAAATGTTTAAGTGTTATTTGAAATGACTAGGTGTATCGTATATTGTAGATAAATGCTGTCGGTTTTTTAAAAGCTTTTAGTTTTTGAAAATGTCGATGTGACGCCCTTTTGAATTATATGCATGCTTATTCTCTGATTATATGTTAAATATTTTGGGGTATTAGAAAAGGGTGTTACATTAGTGGTATCAGAGCATGGTCGACCAGTTGGTCAAGGTTATTAATGTCTTTTATCATGTTGTATTTGATTCGTGTATCTGACACGATCGATACTTTTTTGTCTGGTTGTTTGGTTGTTTAGGACGATGGTTGGAGGAAGGAGTATTGACATTAATGTTGAGGCAATGATGAGGTGGTCTGGTGCGATTGGACAAGCGTCGCAAGAGAATGTCGGTTATGGAGGAAAGGATGAGTTCCGTGCTTTTGGAGACTTTCAAAGGTGCAACCCGCCGATCTTTGAAGGAGGGTATGGACCGGACAAAGCGCACGCATGGATGAGAGAAATTGAGAAGATCTTTCAAGTCGTGAGTTGTACTGATGTACAGAAGGTATAGTTTGGTACTCACATGCTGACAAAAGAAGCTAACGTTTGGTGGAGTAATACTGTACGGAGATTTGAAATAGAAGGTATTGAAGTTACTTGGCCTCTTTTCCGTGATGCATTTTTGGGAAACTATTTTCCAGAAGATGTGCTTGGAAAGAAAGAAGTGAGGTTTCTATAGTTGAAACGAGGAGGAGAACAGTTCCGTGAGAAATCGTATGATGACATGAGGGAACAATCTGGTCTTGGCAAGAAGCCGAGTGGGGGAGGAGCTTCTATTCCGATTAAGTGCTACAGGTGTGGCGAGACGGGTCACAAAACTGTTGATTGTGGAGTTGGTTCGAGTAGGATTTTCTATAGTTGTGGTGAGCAAGGACACAATTGTTCCATGTGCGATAAGCCAAAGAAGGAGCAAGCGAAAGGAAAAGTGTCTGCGCTGTCTGGTGCTGAGACTAATACTAAGGATAAGTTAACCTGAGGTACGTGCTTTATTATTGATAATGGTGCAACGTATTATTGTATTCTTTAGATTATGCTATAAGATTGGATCATGTTTTATCTGTTATGCATAGAAGTATGGTTATTGATACAACTGCTGTGGTTTTGTTTCTACATCTTTTGCGTGTTTGAATTATCCGTTGAGTATCTTGGTAGATATTTTGGGATTGATTTAATTTGTTTTTCGCTAGACCAATTTAATGAGAATTTTGGTATGAACTGTTTGGAGTTGAAGCAAGTAATTGTAACTTTAAGAGAGATGTTGGGTATTGGTGTTTTAAGTGATTTCGAGTGCGAGTTTTGAAGAAACACTATTATGGTTTAGTAACGATGGTTTATGTTTCATTATGATTGTCGACTGTCTATTGACAAATTGAGGACTTGATCACCCTTAATCTATTGTTGATAGAAGATGATATCGTAATGGACGAGATAGACTTGTCTTACTAACTTAGTAGCGTGTAAAGCGACTAAGGAGAAGTTGGAGAGTCGATTTGAGGAGTTATTGAAAAGAGGTTCAATTGTCTGAGTGTATAGTCGTAGAGTTACCCCTGTTCGTCGAGTAAGAAGAAAGAAGGTTCTATGAGGTAATGTTTCTTGAGGATATTTGATTCTAAGAACGACGATTATCATGTTGAACATTTAAGGATTATGTTATCGGTGCTGAAAGAGAAGAAGGTTATGTAAAGCTTTCTGAATGTGAGTTTTGGTTGGAAGAAGTGAATTTTCTTGGATATGGGATTTCGAGTTGAGGTGTGTTGATACAGATATCGATAAGTGGTAGCTTATGCTTCAAAGTAACTTAAAGTACATAAGAGGAATTATTCGATGTATATATTGGAGTTGTTTACCGTTGTGTTTGTTTTGGAATGTAAGAGGCATTGTTTGTTTGGATCAAGTTTTGATGTGTTGAGTGATCACAAGAGTTGCATTTGAGGTAAACAAGACGAGTAGAATTTCGAAGGATTTTAATCTTTGGTTGAATTACCATCCTGGAAAAGTGAAGGTTGTGGCCTATGCATTGAGTAGGAAATAATTTTATAAGTTATGCTGAGGATTCATGAATTGGAAATCGTTGGAACGATTTAGAGATTTCAGTTTGGTTGTGAAGCGACGTCTTCATGTGTTAAGTTGGTATGTTGAAGCTTACTTGTGATATTATTGACAAGATTATAGAAGGTTAGCAATCAGATTTTGTAGTTGGTTGACAAGGTCATATTGATTAATCAAGGAAAAAGTGATAACTTTTGGATTGTCGAGAATGGTGTCATGAGATGTTGTGATCGAGTTTATATTCCTGATGGTTAGAATTCGGACAAAGAGAATTTTGGATGAGGAACATCGTAAAGATTTGAGTATTAATCATGGTGTTAATGATGTATCGAAATTTGAGGAAAAGTGTAGTGGTAAAGTATGAAGAGGGATATACCGGAATCGTGTAATTGAGTTGGATTTGTCAGGAACCGTTTCGTTGGTGCAACAGTTATCTATTTTTTCGGGTGGAAGTGATATAGTACCTCTATGGATTTTGTTTCGAGATTGCCGAGGCATCGAGTAATTGTGAAGTGAGTTGGGTCTGTGTGGATAGTTGACGAAATGTGCTCGTTTTATTCCGATGAAGATGGATTATTCGATGAAGAGACTTGCTAAGTTGTGCATCGAAAGGATTGTGTGTTGCATGGTATTTCCTTCGGATGTTGAAATGACATCTTTTGAAGATTTGTATGGTCGTAAGTGTAGAATGTTCTGTATCGATATGAATCGAGAGAGAGAGTGGATGTGGTCTGGGTGTTGAGATGGTTGTGTCGACTGAATTTTCGAGGACGAAAATATTTTAAGTGGGGGAGAGTTGTAACAGCCCAGATTTTATTATTTGACTAATTAAATTAAATAAGGATTTATTTACTTAATTTGGATGAAGTTTGATAATTAATTGGATCGTCGGTGTTATTGAGAAACGTGTTCAGATAATTAAGTGAAGTTGGAATTTATTCGGTTAATAGAAGAATTAATAAAGTGGAATATGTAGAGAAATAATATTAGAAATAATATTATTATTGGATTTTTTATTTAGTTGAGATAAAGTCGGATTTAATTGGATTAATTGGAAAATAATATTAAGGGTAATAATATTATTTGTTGGAGCATAATTATTTATTTGAACTACTCTATTCCATCAATTGGGCCTAATTAGTTAAGAAGTGGAATTATATGGGTTAAGCCCAATATGAATAATATAGTAAGGGTTTGGGAAGAGTAGAGGTATCATAACATTTATTCATTTCAAGAGAAGAGGAAGAGGAGAAAGGAGGCTAAGAGAGGAGAAGAGAAAAAGCTAGGGTTTGAAGCACATTGAAGAGGTAAGGGGAGAATACCTAGTCATTATGGGTTAGTATATTGGGAATAATGGGTAGATTGACATGTTAAGATTTATTGATTTAATTCATGAAAATAATATGGTGATAACCTAATCAGTTAATGCTGGAAATTGATGATTTTTTTGTGTGAAATACAAAGTCCTTGCGGTGGGTATGTGCTAGCAATGAGTGGAAAACAAAAGAAAAATGTTTACTGATAGACGGCACTGTTTGCCGTGCAGATGCGGAACGTGTCCTGTTCCTACTTGGGTCTCAGCGGCATATGAATTAACTCATCCTTTCTTCAATCAATTAGTATAGAATCCATATGCTGTATTACTTGGCCATCATATTATATTTACTAATTAAATAAAAAAAAATGTTGCTGATTGATTTACTTGGTCCAACGAAACCGTGAGTCACCAATGTGCTCATTTGATGGAACCTGCTACTGCTACTAACTATTGGTGCTAGTAAAACACGTGAAGCACCATACCCTCTATAATAGAAAATGTTAGAGCCATTAGCCTTGGTCAAATGGTATATTCTATGCATAGTCTTTTACTATGTAGCTACAGTGACTAGCACTTAGCCAATTAGTAATAAGAACCAACACCCTTTATTGTACGAAAATGCAGTTGTTAACTTCCTGGGTCAATTAAATAAAACGTGAATCACCAATATATACTTGGCAATGGAAAGTACTACCACTATTAGCTAGTTATTCAATTAAAAGAAAGAAAGGAAAACTACAAATGCTTGGTGCTCACATTAGAAAATGTGTCTAGTCTATACCCTTTAATTCAATTGCTGTAGTGGAGCATATAATTATATATATTGAAAAAGTTTGAAATGAAGTAAAACATACTGTAGCGGTATATATATATATATATAATGGAAATTGAAATGAAGCAATTCTATGTCCTGTTTTCGGTTTCAATAGTTCCACATACTGTTACTTAATAATAGGCATGATGGTATGACAATTGAAAAGAGTTATTATCATGAAATAGAATATATGGAAAGCAGCAGGATAGGAAGTGTGTAACAATAATAGAATTAATGTAATTTAAAACAGTTTCGTTTTAGTTGAAATAGCCGAATTAAGCGGTATAATTAATTGTCTGGAATTTGATAAAAATCTACGTAGTAGCTAAGTTTAATTAGTAGATTGACGTGGCGGTGTTATTTTTTTTAAATTGTGATTTTTACGAATCGACTGAAATTGTGTTTTATTTAAATACTCTTCATAAATAAATTATAACAATTTAATAGAATTGTTAATAGAGTTGTTAGAGTTGTCAACAGAGTTGTTAGAGTTGAAAATAAGTTGTCAGAGTTGTTTTGAGTTATTAAGAGTCATGCTTTTAATTATTTTGTGTAACTCTGACATGTTTAGAGTTGTCAATTTATGATGTCGGTGTTTAGATTCTCGTTAAAACTTTACAAATTCATAACTTTCAAACCGTAAATCCGTTTTGAGTACCGTTCGGAGCGTTAGAAAGCTAGCGTGACATCCTTTTCAATAAAAATAGTTTTGTTGACAGTAGATGATTTGATCATTATGTGATTGTGTAAAATGACATGTATGCATGTATATATATGTTGAGAATTGGTGATTAATAGGAATAATATTGTTTGGATTTTGTGAATCGTAATTGATTAATTGGCCTCTTATATGTTAATGATGTGTGTGTGTTGCGAATATTGTGTACAATTGGTGGATAATTCATAGAGTTGAATTATTGTGATATGCGGAAAGTTAAGATGGTAGAGATGATCTTAATTGCATATATTTGTGATATTGTACATACATTCATATCATAGTGTGCCTTGAAACACAGGTGGATTTGCTTTGAAACACAAGCGGGCTTGGATTCTAGAGTGAATCGGAAGCCGTAAACTATATGTTTACAATTGGTGGACTTTGGTCTTGTCCGGATCGGAAGTGTGGCTTAGATTCTAGAGTTATGAATCGGAGGCCGGTGAAACTTAGAATTTCACATTGGTACCACATGCATAGTGTCACATGTTTCATTGAGTCACATTAGAGTTATGTGATAGTTGACTATGTGCATTATGTTGTCATGATATGTGGATGATTGTGATAATTGATTATGTGCATTATGTTGTTGTTATAAGTGTACGAGTGAACAATTGATTATGTGCATTGATGTCGTAATGCTATGTGTATGAGTTTGGTAATTGATTATGTACACTTGGTGTTGTAGTTGTTAGACGCTGGCCTTAGGATCTAGAGGGGGGGTGAATAGATCGTTCACAGTTTTACGGATTTAAACGACTTTTCAGCGGAAGTGATTCTGAATCAACTCGCGTCTATTCCGAACCACTATCGAAACGATTATATATGTGTTTTAAAACCAGTCAAAGACTTGAGGTAAATGATAAGAGTATATGTTGCAGAATCAAAGCGTTGCTCTTATTGAAAAACAGATTAACTTTTTGTATGATGGACAATGTTTGCAATGCAGAAAGAGTGATAGAAACAAATATACAAACACTTGGTGATAATGATTAAATTGAAGGTAATTCAATGTGTGGTGGATTGTGATGTTTATGTAAGTTCTTAATTCACAATCTTAACACTCGAATCGTTGATCAATTTGCTATTATAACCAAATATGAACAGAATGTAAATGAAAAAGTAAAAGCGACAAGAACACGATATTTGTTTAGGCAATTCCTCGATCGTCCTCGCTACGACTACGTCTGCCCCCAATTCCAAATTGAAATTGGGTAATCTTTCATTAATGTTGAAAGTAGTATATACAAAGAAGATAACAAAGCGATAAACGATAAACCAATTATGTCGATCCTTTGAATCTTCTTCCCCCTTAATCTTGAGCAAGATCAAGGTTATCCAAGAGCTTCACTTTGATTCCCTTCTGCAGTGTCTTGATTCCTTGAACTCCCCGTTCCTCAATCGTTACACTCAGCCGAATCCTCAATGAACGCCTCTTGATAAAAACCCCCAAGAACCACCCGTCGTGGAGGACAAAACCCGCAGATTTTATTCACCAACAAACCCCACAAACCTTCACCCACTAGGAATCTTCAATTCCGTTCCATGGACGTTATCGAACTCATCACTAACCCGCAACGCAAGAATGATTATGTGTAATTGTGTTGGAGATGATGAAGAACGAAGATGAGAAGCGTTTGTGTATCTTTCAGTCGTTGGTGTTGTATTGAATAATTGAACCTTTGACAATATATATGATAGCTTAACAGTTGGAGATGAGAGAAACAGAATTTTTGGCATTCTTGATCAGTTAGGTCGAGCTCTTGTAGTGCTTAGGTCGACCTAGCAGAGCTTGCAGAATTTTGCTCCCAGTTAGGTCGACCTGTTTAAGGAGTAGGTCGACCAGAATCTTCTTCAAATGCATTCTGGGGACATTTTCTCAGATTAGGTCGACCTAGTTGTTGTGTAGGTCGACCTAGCAGAGGTATATGGATTTTTCTTCATTTTAGGTCGACCTAGGTTGACAGTAGGTCGACCTAACTGCTGCTTTTCTGCATTCTTCTTGTTTTGCTTGTGTTGAGTCAACCTATAAGCATAATAGATCATCCTGTACTATCATGAGTGATCAATGCTTGCTTTTCTTTGAGTTTTCTGCTTCCGCCTTGTTGTTTGAATGCTTATTTGAGTTTGCCATGAATCAAAAACATCTTTGAGTGTAATCTTGTATTCACATACTCCCCCTTTTTGATGATGGCAAACCATTCGTCGAAGCTTTGGTGATAAGTGATAAGGACTCACCAAAGCTCCCCCGTACATTCAGCATCTATCTCTCAACCATGCAATCTCTTCACAAAGCTCCCCCGTACACTCAGCATTACTCAGCATCTATTGCATCTATCTCCCCCTTTCACAACATCAAAAATAGAAACAAAGAGACAGAATAGGAGAGTAACAAGAGAAATATAAAGAAGATATCGACATTCATAGTAATAGATAACATGTAGATATTGAACCAATAAGAGCCAATCATGTTTTAAAGAAACACCATAACATACATAGTAGTCCAAGAGATTTATAGAAAATAACACAAAAAGGTACTACATCATATAGAATTTTAACATAATGCTTAATGAAATGAAATGCAATGAAATGATGATATGATGAAGAATCCATCCTAACGCCTGCCCCTTCTTCCTCTTCCTCTTTGAAATGTGTGAGGCCGATCTTCTTCAACTTGTTCCAACAGATCCAGCACAGACATGTTAAGAGTATTGAAGCTTTGACTTATGTTTGCATGATGATGCAATGCCGTTTCCTCAAACTGATTCTGTCTTAGAGTAGAGTTGGAGGCAAAAGTATCAAAATCGCTTTTGTGGTCTTGAACCAAACTATATAGCGATTGATATTGACGTTGTTGTTCATCATACCTATCTTGTTGAAGCTGCTGCATGGTTTGGAACTGAAGCTGCTGTGTTTCAAAGTTCTGCTGTTGTTGAAGTTGCATAGCTTCAAGCATAGATACTATGTTGGATTGATCAGGAGGAGGAGGAGCAGTGTATCCCCAAGGAATTTCTTCCTCTTGAGACGGAACATATTGCCAATTTGGATCCGTGTCATGAGCTATGTCTTCCATGGTTTGATCCTCATCATTTGCTATTTCTTGATCATTTCCCTCTTCCTCATTTCCTACATTGTTTCCAAACTCCGTGGGATCATCATAGTTGTAGATAACCTTCCCTGTTCCCTTTTGAATGAGATAATAGGTTTTCCTAACAGGATTCCAATGGTATCCCATAAGAGTCAAGGTGGTTTGTGAGAATTCTTGAGATTGATGTATGCGAGTGTAGTGTAAGTGATCAAGTCGCATACCGAAGTGATTGACAATTGTTTGAATGATTGATCCATAACACAGTGCTGTAGTTTTCTGTTGGACCTCATGAAACTTAGCAGCTAGGAAGTGAGGCCAATGTAAACGCGTTCTATTTTGTAGCAGATACATGAGCACCACTTCATTCCTTTCAATTCTTGAATACCCTCCTGCCCTTGGTCGAATGATTCTTGAGATTACCCAATTTAAGAGCCTAGGATCTCGCTTCAGATGACCGGCTGTTATTGTTTCATTAGGTCTGTCAAATACGGAAGGGTCTTTGAGGATAGTCTTCATGTAGGCCTCATGGTCATAGTTTCCCGGTACATCCCCGTCTACCATACAGAATTCATCACCTACAATTTTCAGACCAAAGATACTAATCCAAGCCCGTTTGTCAACAACATGCGACCTAGAGCCCATTTTGAAACGGAAATTACAACCGTCCCCTTTTGTAAATCCTGCATAGAAATCCCTAACGGTATTTTCACAGTACGGAGTATCACACTGCACTAAGGGATGAATATTTTGATGTTCAATCAAAGCAGCGACATCAGGGATATGCATGTTTTCGACAAGATTTGGATCATAGGTATATTGCTTAACAATTTTTCTTTTCATCTGCCACTTCTCAAAATTTTCCCTACAATCAGGATGAACAAGGGCACTTACCGGTTGAGATGATGAACTAGAAGCAATTTCCTTTCCTTTTCTTGATTTTGGAGGCATGGTTGGAGATGATTTGTGTGAGAGGGATGATTTTTGGACAATTTTGAGTTTGAGGAATTAGGGTTAGCCGTACCAAATGTGATGAGAATGAGAGGGAATGAAAGAATGGAATGTTTTGAATGAATGAGAATGGGTCGGGTCGACCTAACAGACCCAAATCTGGAAAAATGACAGCAGTAGGTCGACCTAAAGTGAGGCTGGGTCGACCTAACAGAAGTAACATAAAAAATGACCAATTTAGGTCGACCTAAATTATGAGTAGGTCGACGCAACTGGACCTTTTTAGTTTCTGTAAAGAAAATTCTTCTGTAGGTCGACTCAAATACAGAGTAGGTCGACCTAAGTTTCCTTAAATGATGAAAATGCCTTAGAAATGTTTCTATATGATGTATTTTTGTTTTGTCGTTTGCTTGAATGCCCAAACATTGTATGTTATGAATGAAAATGATGAACACATATACATATGTAATTGAGAAGAGTAGATAAGAACACATGAAGTCACTATAAGCATGTTAATTGATAGCATATTATAGCATCAATAAAATTTTTGGAAGTGAACAATAAACATGTTACCGCTTTCTCAATATGTAGGTGTTTTGTCATCATTGTGTGGGGTCTTCTTGTTAGTGTGCCATACCCCTAGATTTGATGATGAATTGTTTTGATGGAATGTTTCACAGCTTGATTTGCTTGATTTTTGCAAAAAAAAAACTCATCTAGTATCGATTACTTGATGTTCTCCCGGATGCGGGACATAGTCCCAAACAATATTCTGCTAAGAATAGGTTTAAAATCTCTTTGCAATGCAACTTGCCAATTTGCACATCAAGTAATGCGTCCTATGTGTTTTTCGGGTTAACTGTATTTGTGATGTATCTTATACATTTGTGATGGCCAGGTCACCTACATTTCCTCTGCCAAGTATGGTTCTTCAATCTGTCTTTATAGATGACATACCAAGAGTGGTATGTCTTCCTTTATGTGTCTTGAGCACCAGCTGTCAAGGAACCACCACCTTTCGGCGATGTCAAGACACATTTCCTGCAAAATTAAATTAGAGTGGAAGGTCCCCAATCTTCATTGGGTCCTGGATGGTGAGTACACAATTTGTTGCACTTAGGCAACCATTTAAATACTCCTTTAGGAACTAAAATTCTCCTAAATTTGCATTTTTCAATGGTATGTCCCTTTTTGCAACAATAATGACAGGTAATATGATGAGAATATGGAGTTTTGCTAGTTGATACTTTTGGTACAAAAGTGTATTTACTATATAAAGGAGTATACGATCTTTTGAACTTGTTTGGATCAACCGCAAAAGTCACTTTTGGTTGTAGAGCCTTGTCTAACTTGGATTTTAGATCTCTTACTTCTTTTTGCCAAATGTGACATGTCTCACAACCAAACCATGATGTAGGATCTATTTCAACTTTATCCTTTTGAATGTCTAGCATAGATTGTTTTAAAGCTTCCATATCCTTTTCGGTTTTCTCAACTTCTGATTCAAGATATGAAAATATTTTCTTATTTGAGGCCAAAAGTTTGAAAGCTTTAATTGCATCTCTATGTAATTCTTCAAAAGCATGTTTTAGTTGAGAATGAGATACCTTATCTACGAGTTCAGGTTTAAGATGACTTACAGCTTTCTTTTTCTTGTTTTGATGAGCCATGAAACATAGGTTTGCTGATTCTTCTTCATCGCTTGATGAGCTTTCACTAGATGAATCACTTTCCCATGCTATGTAGGCTCTTTTAGATTTGTTATGACCTTTGCTTTGGTTCTTCTCCTTTTCTTTCTTAAGGTATGGACAATCCGGTTTGTAGTGACCGGCTTTCCCACAATTGAAGCAAAGACCTTTGATTTTTCCCTTGTTGTCGTCATCTTGTTTGAACATGTTTGATTGCTTTCTATAGTTGATCAAGCCTTTGTCAGAATGTTTTGCTCCATTTTTCTTTAGATATTTGTTGTATCTTTGCACAAACAGTCCCATTTCCTAATCATCGGAGTCTTCGTCATCACTTGTGTCACTATCCTTTGGCTCTCGTTTTGAGGTCTTGGAGCTCGAAGCTTTTAGAGCTATTGACTTCTTCTCTACCTCTTTCTCCATGTTCTTTTCTTTCTTTGTCCTTTTCTCATGCATGTCAAGGCATTTAAGGTGTTGTTCATGTTCCTCTAGTTTACCAAATAGAGTTGTGATGTCTAAAGTGTTTAGATCATTTGCTTCCTTTATTGCTGTAACTTTAGGTTGCCATTCCCTGTTCAAACATCTTAAGATTTTGTTAGTAGCAACTGCATTGGAAACAGGTCTATCAAGAGAATTTAACCGATTTTTCAGATGAACGAATCTCTTCTGCATGTTTTCGATGGATTCACCATCTTCCATGTGGAAGAGTTCAAACTCTTGAGTTAACGTATTGATCCTAGCTAGTTTGACATCATCGTTCCCTCGTGGGCAACTTGCAATGTGTCCCACATAGCTTTAGCTGATCTACAATGGGAAACGCGATAGTATTCATCAACTCCTAGAGCTGAGATTAGAATGTTTCTCGCTTTCCAATCGTATGCATATCTCTTTTCATCTTCAGCATCCCAAGTATTTTCTGGTTTTGGAACAACTGCACCAGCTGCATTTGTCATGGTGATCTGAAAGGGACCATTGACAATAGCTGTCTAGATGTTCCTATCAATTGCATTGATGTGGACACACATACAATCCTTCCAATAGCCATAGTTTTCACCGTTGAAAACTGGAGCTCTATTGTGAGCCCCTTTAGGTCCGGAAGCCATCTTTCCAATAAGTGTTTCACGTAGCACGGAATAAACCAGGCTCTGATACCACTTGTTAGACGATGGCCTTAGGATCTAGAGGGGGGGTGAATAGATCGTTCACAGTTTTACGGATTTAAACGACTTTTCAGCGGAAGTGATTCTGAATCGACTCGCGTCTATTCCGAACCACTATCGAAACGATTATATATGTGTTTAAAAACCAGTCAAAGACTTGAGGTAAATGATAAGAGTATATGTTGCAGAATCAAAGCGTTGCTCTTATTGAAAAACAGATTAACTTTTTGTATGATGGACAATGTTTGCAATGCAGTAAGAGTGATAGAAACAAATATACAAACACTTGATGATAATGATTAAATTGAAGGTAATTCAATGTGTGGTGGATTGTGATGTTTATGTAAGTTCTTAATTCCCAATCTTAACACTCGAATCGTTGATCAATTTTCTATTATAACCAAATATGAACAGAATGTAAATGAAAAAGTAAAAGCGAGAAGAACACGATATTTGTTTAGGCAATTCCTCGATCGTCCTCGCTACGACTACGTCTGCCCCCAATTCCAAATTGAAATTGGGTAATCTTTCATTAATGTTGAAAGTAGTATATACAAAGAAGATAACAAAGCGATAAACGATAAACCAATTATGTCGATCCTTTGAATCTTCTTCCCCCTTAATCTTGAGCAAGATCAAGGTTATCCAAGAGCTTCACTTTGATTCCCTTCTGCAGTGTCTTGATTCCTTGAACTCCCCGTTCCTCAATCGTTACACTCAGCCGAATCCTCAATGAACGCCTCTTGATAAAAACCCCCAAGAACCACCCGTCGTGGAGGACAAAACCCGCAGATTTTATTCACCAACAAACCCCACAAACCTTCACCCACTAGGAATCTTCAATTCCGTTCCATGGACGTTATCGAACTCATCACTAACCCGCAACGCAAGAATGATTATGTGTAATTGTGTTGGAGATGATGAAGAACGAAGATGAGAAGCGTTTGTGTATCTTTCAGTCGTTGGTGTTGTATTGAATAATTGAACCTTTGACAATATATATGATAGCTTAACATTTGGAGATGAGAGAAACAGAATTTTTGGCATTCTTGATCAGTTAGGTCGACCTCTTGTAGTGCTTAGGTCGACCTAGCAGAACTTGCAGAATTTTGCTCCCAGTTAGGTCGACCTGTTTAAGGAGTAGGTCGACCAGAATCTTCTTCAAATGCATTCTGGGGACATTTTCTCAGATTAGGTCGACCTAGTTGTTGTGTAGGTCGACCTAGCAGAGGTATATGGATTTTTCTTCATTTTAGGTCGACCTAGGTTGACAGTAGGTCGACCTAACTGCTGCTTTTCTGCATTCTTCTTGTTTTGCTTGTGTTGAGTCAACCTATAAGCATAATAGATCATCCTGTACTATCATGAGTGATCAATGCTTGCTTTTCTTTGAGTTTTCTGCTTCCGCCTTGTTGTTTGAATGCTTATTTGAGTTTGCCATGAATCAAAAACATCTTTGAGTGTAATCTTGTATTCACAGTAGTGATATTTGTATTAGTTGATAATTGAGAATGGGTGATGTTTGAATACGTAATTGGTTAAATGCGGGAATATGTGATAATTATGGCTATGTGTATAATTGAGAATATAGTATTGAGATATTATACTCTTATACTTGGTGTATGCTTAATATATGTGAATTATGATTAGCATTAATTTCATGATTAGGCAAGTGTAATGCATTCCTATAATTGTTGATTTAACCATTGTATCTCATTATACTTTATTCATAATGGTTCGTATTCTCACCCTTCTGTTTTAATGTTGCCCTCGTTTGGCGACATGCAGGTTTGAAGATTAGTAGTTGGCGTGTGATCTAGTCGGAGTTTCTTCCGAGTTGCTTGGTAATTAAGTAGCGAGTCAATGCTCTGGTCATGTAACACTGGGTAGCTTAGATGTTGAACTCATGTTCTATTTGTTTATGTATTTTGTTATAACTTGAGAACTTGTTATTTGGCTACTTGTTGTTTGAGAGGCTTTCAAGCCAAATATTCTGATTATGATTTATTTTATGTTGAGATGATTATTGAGATATGATCATGGTATGGGACATGAATCATTTTATGAAATACATGAGTATTTTAATATTGTCCGCTGTGAATGCATATTCTGTGTGAATTATAATTAAATGTTTAAGTGTTATTTGAAATGACAAGGTGTATCGTATATTGTGGATAAATGCTGTCGGTTTTTTAAAAGCTTTTAGTTTTTGAAAATGTCGATGTGATGCCCTTTTGAATTATATGCATGCTTATTCTCTGATTATATGTTAAATATTTTGGGGTATTAGAAAAGGGTGTTACAACCCTCACCCGGTTATTCAGCCCAAAGGAGGTTGATCCCCAAACGTCGTCCAAAAAGGACAATATATAACTGCAGAATTTGAAAATTTCATCAGTAACTAAAAGTAGCAAATGTTGCTCGTTTGGTGCCAGAAAAAGAATATAAAAAGCCTTGATTCGTCTCATGCATGTGATGATCATTATAAGAAATGCATTGCCTTAATGTGATTGTCCGAATGAAAGAGGAGGAAAATCGGAAAGAAACTTAAGTGCAAAGCATAGTTGGAGAGGTATCCGAAAGGGGAGCTTAAGGTTTAATGTTCTAGCAGAAACTCGTCGCGTCATGTGAATACCTGACCAACTGTTTCTTGAACAATACAAACAGATATCTCACGTATGAACACCGGTGTGCCTGGAAGGTCATTTTCTCTTGTAATTGTCGCTTGAGGTCAAGCAAAAGTTTAAGTTTGGGGGAGTTAGGATTTACTCTTGCAATTTTCTTTTTATGTTTTTGTTATGATGTGTAAAACCAAACATTGAGTTCTTCCCAAATTTTGACCGAAATTTTAATTTTTGTAGAAGAGTTTTGACCTTAAAGAGCGATTGGGAATAGTATATAGAGATGAAGGGAGAATTGTTTAAGGAAAGGAAGTTCGAAATAATGTGACAAGAGGAGGTTTGTTTAAACACCCTTGGTTCCCTAAAAGAAATACGAGTCTAACGTGTAGATTTGCATCATAGTACTTGTCTCCTAAGAAGTACTCCTCGAGTAGTTTATTGATACAGTTTGGCATAATTCAGATTCACATGCATGATGACTGGTTGAGAAACAAAATTGATAAAGTTGGCACCAGATGTTTAAAAGGCGGTAAAAGGAAACCGGCTCGCTAAGTTGGGTAACCCTCACCCGGTTATTCAGCCCAAAGGAGGTTGATCCCCAAACATCGTCCAAAAAGGACAATATATAACTGCAAAGTTTGAAAATTTCATCGGTAATTAAAAGTAGCAAATGTTGCTCGTTTGGTGCCAGAAAAAGAATATAAAAAGCCTTGATTCGTCTCATGCATGTGATGATCATTATAAGAAATGCAGTGCCTTAATGTGATTGTCCGAATGAAAGAGGAGGAAAATCGGAAAGAAACTTAAGTGCAAAGCATAGTTGGAGAGGTATCCGAAAGGGGAGCTTAAGGTTTAATGTTCTAGCAGAAACTCGTCGCGTCATGTGAATACCAAACCAACTGTTTCTTGATCAATACAAACGGATATCTCACGTATGAACACCGGTGTGCCTGGAGGTTCATTTGCTCTTGTAATTGTCGCTTGAGGTCTAGCAAAAGTTTAAGTTTGGGGGAGTTAGGATTTACTCTTACAATTTTCTTTTATGTTTTTGTTATGATGTGTAAAACCAAACATTGAGTTCTTCCCAAATTTTG
Organism: Vicia villosa; assembly: GCF_029867415.1. Lineage (NCBI taxonomy): Eukaryota > Viridiplantae > Streptophyta > Magnoliopsida > Fabales > Fabaceae > Vicia > Vicia villosa. The sequence continues at coordinate 30,222,833 of NC_081186.1, read as the reverse complement.
ACTGAAATTTTAATTTTTGTTGAAGAGTTTTGATCTTAAAGAGCGATCGGGAATAGTATATAGAGATGAAGGGAGGATTGTTTGAGGACAGGAAGTTCGAAATAATGTGACATGAAGAGGTTTGTTTAAACACCCTTGGTTCCCTAAAAGAAATACGAGTCTAACGTGTAGATTTGCATCATAGTACTTTTCTCCTGAGAAGTACTCCTCGAGTAGTTTATTGATACAGTTGTTTACGGTGATTTCCGGTAAACAACCGCTAGTCTTCCAAACTATAATAAATATGATTTGGTTACTCGCAGGATCGACTAGATTGATCCTAGGACACATAGTCAAAAAGATTGTTATCAATGGTCATTCGAACCATAGTCATGATTCGTCTTCGTTAATAAGAAATGTTTCGAATAAAAAGAGTAATCTTGATGTTCACTTGGTTATACGTAAGTATAATTTCAGTGAAAGGATAAGTAAAATAACATATGAAATGAAAGTATTGTTAAAGCGTAAAGAATCTTAAAATGCAGGAATATTAAATACTTCAAAAGTAAATGACATAAAAGTAAAAATACATAAATGTAAATGGCAAGAAGTAAATGAAATGCAATAATACTGAAAGATATTTGAAAACGAAAGAGAATACACATGTATTAAAATGGTGGCGTCGTACGTACATTTTCTCAGCGAACTCTTTCTCTTAACACTTGATACTTGAGTAATATGTGAGTGATTTGTACAAAATGAACACACAGAATCCTAGCATTAAGACTCCTATTTATACTAATTTCGACCTTAACGGCCCTACGCTAATCTAATGCCACGTTTCTCATAAGAACTCCAGGGACGCCATCTGTTATTTAGACAGTTACGAAACCGTCTTCGAAGTTCAAATCTTCTCGCCTGAGTCCTTCTTCGACGCGTGGAAGTGTATTTAAAAACACTACGAAAACACGCTAAGTAGTAATACTTGAATATATTTCATAAATTTTGTCTAAGTCCTCGAAGACATATACTTCTACTAGCTTCAGTATTCATTATCTTCATAACGAACTTAGAAGTCTTCATTCTCGAAGCATGGCCATCAGGAGCCATTCTTTTATTTTTAAGTGATGGTCATCAGTAACCATCTTTGCTTCGAATTTTTACTTCTTCGAAGAACCAAATTTATAAAACGAAATCTTCAGCTAACAAATTGCCCCCAATAAATGCCTGTTTCGAAAATCAAGAGAAATAGGCGTTTCTTGCCATCATAAGATTTCGTCTCTTATTGATCTTTGAAAGTTCCAAGATTGCTGACTAACGTCATAATCATTGCTGACCCTATTTCCAAAACGTCTTGTCATTTTCAAAGATGTCTTCTCATAACTTACATTCCCACGTTTTTGACCTTACTTCTTGATCATTACTCCTACATACTAGGAGTAAAGCTAATTTATTCGACCGCCGTTGGATTAAATCACTAGCCGCCACGTGTCCCTTGGTTTTTACCCAAAAAGATTTAAAAAGGGTTTCCGTTAAACCTTTAAATACTTGGTTTTTCACTTTTATACAACTTTTAATTCCTACTTCTTCATCCTCTTCAAAAGAAAAAAACACTCTCAACCCTTTCAAAAAGCTTACTTTTCCAATCAAAACCTCTCCATGGCTTCATCTTCAAACGTTCTTCAACCTGTTCTGAAGCTCCAAACAACAACGCGGTCTGGGGAACAAGAACACATTCCAAACCCTAATACCGCAGAAGTGCGCGCTATTTACGCTTCCCAGGTAATCATTCCCTTTGAACTTTCTGGAAAACCTCTTGCTTTTATGGGTCCGTTACCAGGTGAAAACAATTCATCTATGAACAGATTCTTCCCCGCTTATTACAAAACTAGACCCTTAGTTAGTAAGATTAAGATAGATGAAGATGGTTGTTCCCCCTTAGGAGAATCTACTAATACTGAAGAAACTTCAACTGTGACCCCTTTGGCTTTGGCAAAAATTAGGTTAAACTATATGACCAACTTTGTAAAAGTGTTTAGGTCAATCCCTTTAGCCAAAGATCCTGATTTGTACTATGCTTGGTTAGAAAAAGTAGAGAGAACGAAAGGATCTTTCTGGAAATCGTTAGGCATATATGATTTGATTCAACTGTCAAAAACAGGCTTAGAATATAACCAACCCATGTTAGTAGCAGCGGTTCACTTTTGGGATGCTTCTCACAACACTTTCCATCTCCCATGTGGGATGGTTACCCCCGCTCTCTTTGATATAGCTGCCATTACAGGACTTCGACCAACCGGGGAGACCTTCGATCCCAATGAGATGGATACTGATACTATTGGTTTTAATGAATCAACAGTTACTTACACTGCATTCATTCAAAAGCACCATGACAAAACGCAAGAAGAAGTTTCTGATGAAGAACATATTGCTTTCTTGGCATTATGGCTCTCACGATGTGCCTTCTGCTCAAGATCCATACAGGTCGCAAAGAGATACCTTTGCATGGCTAATCAGCTACATGCTGGAAAAAAGCTCAACCTAAGCCAGTTACTTTTAGGATCTCTTTATGAAAATCTTAGCGAAGCCTCGAACCTTACCAAAAACTACAAAACTGGCACTCTGCTTTTTGCTGGTCCTTTCTGGCTACTGCAACCGTGGCTTAATGCTACGTTCGAAACTCATCTTCCTTTTCGAGGCAATGTCAACGAAGAAGATAACAAAATTAAGAATCGAACTATAGAAGGAACCAGGTTGGCTTACCTAACTCCAAAAGAAGAAACTGGGAAGCTTCGTGAACATTTTCTAGCATATACAATGATGTTCGCCCAGCGCAATCAGTTCGATCCTTCTATGGCTCCGTTCGTACACAGAACAATTGGTCCTGAATGGTTTACTCGAAGGTTCCCATCAACATCTCAGGATCAACAAACTGAGTCTATGGAAATTTGGGAGGCCTTTCTGACCCGAAGGTTGTTTTCTCATCGCCTTCGACCATCAAAAGGTCAATGTGTCCTTGTATGCTACCAACCAAATCTGGTTTCGAGACAGTTTGAGTTGGTTCAAGTAAAACCCAAGTGTTTATATGAGAAAAGGAACCATATGTGTTTCCATACCTTGTACCTGACTGAAGAAGAATATGAATCAAAAATCAACAAATACGTTGGTGTCACCAATCTTTCTCCTATTCCTTTCGAACCTGCTTTTTATTCTACACCAGACTTTCACCAGTGGTGGACGGATTACTATACTTCTCAAATCTTTGATGCCGATAGTCTTACTCAAGAACTAACTGCAGCTTTTGCTGATGTGCAGGAGAATTTTCAAAAAGGTACTTCGACTCACATTAAAGAAATCCAAGCATTTCAAAAATTCTTTGAAACTATCTACAGGCCTGATGATCTTAGTCGGACCGTTCGTGAGGCTGCAGTCATTTTGCGCGAAAAGTTTTCCGCCAAACTGGATATGTTGAAATTGCCCTCGTATGTTCGACCAGAACTACGTTATGAAGTGGCTTTCAAACTTGATCCTCCAAAATCCCTCCACTGCCAAGTGCGGATTTTGGTGTGGCTCTGAGCCCCCCTTTTCCAAATTGGTTTGTGTGTGGCAACGTTTTAAAAGATCTTCAAGAAAGTACTAAAAAACGTGCTGAACGAGTGGTTCCGACTAAGCATACCTTGGATACTTTCAAAGGACATCTTCATATAGATCTTGAACATGTTCGTGTCTTGACTCCAATACCTGAAGGTGTGGATTCAGACAATTTTTCGACTGACTTTTCTTTTCTTTGTTGATATACTGATTTCAGTTTCAACTACAGCTGTTGCTCGAAGGAGGAAGATTAAAGAAGCTCCTACCCAAAAGGATTCTGGGGCATCTAAAAGCAACAAACCAAGTGAGAGTGACTCCATTGTTACTGACAAGAAGCCCACGGTACATACCCACTTTATATTCTTAATCTTGTATAATCTGTGAGCAGTACTCATTTTGCTTAATATATATATTTTCCAGAGCTCGAAACCCCCCACAGGTTTGAAACGGAAAGTCTCTTCAACAGTTGTCTCAGATGACGAAGATAAATCTCCTCCTCGTACCAGACAAGGACATAGAAAGAGACAAAAAGCTGTTACCCCTTCAGGAAAAGAGAAAGGGGTAAGTTCCTCCAAAGTTGCTTCTCCTAGCGTCAAGGCATCTTCTGAAGAATCTCCTCTGAAAACCGCCAGTAATGCTTTCGTTGTCGAAAGCCATAATTCAAGTCCAGACAATATCCCAACCAAGGTATTTGGGTTTCAACCCACATACTGTCTTGTAATTTTAACTAAATGATTAAACCGACATCTTACCTTGTTATTGCAGGATGATGCTGGCACTGCCACTTCAGGTCTTAAGGGTCACGACCTCACTATTAATGTTGATAAACTTCATGGTAATCGTAACTCTTTCACTTTCGTCGACAAACATCTCAAAGCCTTATCCTTACGACTAATTCTGGTTTGTTTAACACAGATATCTCTCAAAACAAAACTCATGTTCTCTCGCCAGTCTTCGAAGATGCTAGGCCACTCACCACCATATTGCCTAATGAACCAGTCGAAGAAAGCCAATCTACTGACGAATCCCCACCTACTCATCAAGACAAAAATTTGGAAGAAGATCATCCATTCTCAGGCAGCGACAATGTGAATCCACAACCACATGACAGCGAAGACACTGCATCGGAACAAGATGCTATGGAGGAAACTTCTAAACCAGAAAAACACAATCCTCAAGAAACTTCAGCCCTAGACACAGAAACCACTCCTGGGACAACTTCGAAGCCTGCCCCTGCGAAGCCTACTCCTTTGGAACTGGAACAGCTTAAGCAAACTGATCCTCTTAGTTTTCTAAAGGCTATTATGAATGTGAATACTTCTTCGCCTTCAGAACTTGATGTCTCTCCAGCTGTCGTTATAGAATCTGGTGACAAGGAAGACATTCCTAACCTCCTTCGACAGATAAAAGAAAAGTTCTTTGGGGTCAATCTCGTGGATGTTCTTAGCCGGGAACCTATTAAGAGTCACAACTTAAATCAACTCTTAAAGAAAGTGGATTTGTTTCAAGTCTCAACAGAAGTTTCAGAGATAATTGTTTTGCTAGGTTCTCTAATTGAACACCTCCAGGCCAACATTCTTCGAAAGCAAAATGTCGAAAAGGAACTATCTGAGAAAATGGCCTCTCATGACTCTTCATGGAATTCTGCTGTGGATTCAACGAAACAAGGTGAGGCCCTCAAGCTTAAACATTCAGAAAATCAAAAGGCTTTTGATGATTACGAGAAGAACATCAACTCCTGGAAGCAAGAGATAAAGGCCCTCGAAGAAAAGATAAAGGAATCTGAACATTGTCAGGCAGCCATACAAAAAGCCAACCAACAGGATTTGCTCGAAGTGGTGCAATCGGGGATTAAACATTTCGAAACTGCGCAGAAATTAGTGCCAGAGATTGAAAGATTGAAGAAACACCGGGCGTTACTTGAGCTTCGTATGTCTTCGTGGGAAACTCAATATTTGAAGATCAAAAATAGCCTCCCTGAGGATTTTAACTAGCTGTTTCCAATCCTGTATTTTGTTGCATTTTCGTTTTGTAATCGAACCTTTGTAGAAACATCTATCTGTATGCTTGACTTCTATTTTCATTCCGTCTATGTTTCTAATATTCGCAAACACTATCTTTTAGCAATTCTTTCAAGTTCTGCCAGAATATATCTTCAGATTTTCCACAGTGATTTTATTTAATGCAACATGTAGACCCTGACCATCCTTCGCATCATCCTTGCCTTTAGACTTGACGTTTCCACTTCTCTAGCCATAATCATTATTAAACAGTGACATCACTCTCTTCAAAACATCTATTTGAGACGTGCGTGCATCAGTTTCATGATTACTTCTCAACTTCCAAGGGCGGGAAACGGCGGAAGCCTTAACTCCCTTTTTGGAAAACCAAATGCAGTCTAATCAATCATCAACATTTAAACGGACCTTCAGTATCCCAGGTCTATATAAAGGGTCTAATATTACTTTCACTTCTTCATTCCTGTGCTTTCTCACATACTAACAACAGAAAAGAAAAACCAACTTCTTTCTCCAAACCCTTTTTCTGAAATGGCTGCACCTCTTTCTTTCAACAACATAAAAGCTCTTATCAAGAAATAATTCATACTTTCTGAAGATGAACTTGATAACAACTTCATCAGCCTCGAAAACCTCTTTGTCAACCAAGAACTGGACTTCTACTTTGGAGAAATCCTGGAGGGTCCTGTCTACCCCAACATGTTGGCAGATTTCTGGATGTTTGCGTCTCTACGCATAGATCCTGAAGGTAGGACCACCATTGTCTCTGAGGTTTGACATGCTCATATCAGCATCACTCCCACCACCATTGCCAACCTAATGAGATGCAATAATTCTGGGGAAACTTTTGATGATAACAGCTTCAACATGACTACTCATCTCATGTTGAGGACTCTTATGGACAACGACCCCTTCAGTGCCAAGGTTATCAGGATCTGGCATCAAATGCTTGTGGGTAACTTCCATCCTCGGAGGTTTGATGAAAACAGCATCATGGTTGAAGATTTGGAGTTTATTCTCTGTGGTCTTCGAGGGAAGAAGATTAACTTACCTTTGATGATTTTCAAAGGACTTGTTAAGGCTGTTTCCTTAGGTGTCACACGTCAAGGGATTGTGACCTGTCTTCCCTATGGGAGACTCCTCTCTTACATTTTCCTTAAGAAAGGTGTAGTGAGGAGGATGCGCAATTCTGGATCCATAGACATGTTCGAAGCCGTAAGCTTGCCTGTGCTGTCCTTGGAGGGTTTAGACCAAAGGATTAATTAGCAAGTGTTTGCCTTAGGTTTTTATGCTTTCTTTTTGTAATCTCAGAAGTTTCTAGATCATGTTCTTTGGATCCTTTTTGTAATACATGTACTTCTGTGTTTGAATCAAAAATATTTTGGTGTTTTCTTTGACTCTTTTCCTTTAATTTATCAACCGATTCTGATTGTAAAGCCATTTTGATCAATGCAACGCATATGTTTTGATACATGCCTGACCATTTTGGCTTTCGTAGTACCCTGAATGTCTATGTTTTTGCAATCTTTACTTCGTACATGCTTGGTTTATATCTCTTCAAATATTTCCCGTTTACTCTCAAGATCCTACGATCTTCTGCCAACTCTTCAATTTCGTAAGCATTGTTCGAAAATACCTTTAAGATTCGAAAGGGTCCTTCCCAGTGTGGGGACCATTTACCAAGTGCCTGATTCTTTCGATCTATAGGTAAGATAACTTTCTAAAATAGGTCATTATTAATAAATGTTTTACCTTTCACCTTTTTGTTGTATGCTCTAGACACTCTTTCCTTTTGTCTTTTTATCATTTCCAGCGCTCGAAGTCTGTCCTCATCCAAATCTACCAACTCATTCATCATTAACTCCCAGTATACGTTGGGAGGAATATCTGCTTGTCTTTGTATCCTTACTGATTACAAATATATCTCGATTGGAAGCACTGCATCATGTCCAAACGTCAACTGGAAAGGAGTTGTGTTTGTAGCTTCTTTTGGAGATGTTCGACAAGCCCAAAGTGCTTGGTCCAAAGTCTTATGCCAATTCTTGGGTTTCTTTCCCACATGTTTTTTAATAAGGCCAATTATTATTTTGTTTGCTGCTTCAACTTGTCCATTTACTTGAGCATAGTAAGGTGTAGAAGTAAATAACTTGAAACCTATTTCTTTGGCAAAGTCTTGCATTTTTCGTCCAGTAAAGACTGATCCTTGATCAGTTGTTATACTTTCTGGGATTCCAAACCTATATATAATACGTTTCTGAATAAACTCAATCACGGCCTCTTGATCCACATTCGCCAGTGGTATTGCTTCGACCCATTTCGTGAAATAGTCTATTCCTACTAATATGTACCTTTGACCTTTAGACGACTTGGGGTGAATTTCTCCAATCAAATCTAATGCCCATCCCCTAAAAGGCCAAGTTTTCCCTATTGTACTTAATTCGTTTGCTGGAGCGTGTTGGATACCTGCATGTTCTTGGCACTCTTGACACCCTTTCGCAAATTCTATGCAATCTTTTAACATCGAAGGCCAGTACATCCCATAACGAAACAAAAGCCATTTCATTTTGTGCCCTGCTTGATGTGCACCACATGCTCCACTGTATACGTTCGACAGAGCCAGATATGCTTCTGCTTCACCCAAGCATTTCAATAATACCCCTTCAGGAGTTTTCTTGAACAATTCATTTCCCATCAGGAAATATGACAGGGCTCTATACTTGATTTTCCTGTCTGTATCCGTCGAAGGATTTTTTAGATAGTTTATTATTGGACTCCTCCAATCTGTATCTGCCAATGAGTCTATGTTTAATACTTCGAATTCTTCTTAGTAGACATTGCTCTCCCTCTTACTTCAATCAATTCCTCTAACTTCTCTTTTGATACTTTGTATCCTGAAGCTAATTGTGCCAAGTCGTTTGCTTCTTGGTTATTTATCCTTGATATGTGTTTTAATTCCACATATTCGAATTTCTTGAGTAGCCTATTTGCTATGACAAAATACATGATCAAATTTTCTTTGATGCACTTGTATTCCTTTGTCAATTGTTTAATGACCAACTCGGAGTCTCCTTTAATTTCGACTCTGGTTTCCCCCAATTCTAACAAAGCTTCAAGTCCAGCAATTAATGCTTCATATTCAGCTTCGTTGTTGGAGCATAATGGACCTTCGATTTTATACTTGAGCTTTGTTGGAATTCCATCAGGAGAAATTATCAACATTCCAACTCCAGTTCCTTCTCTATGCGTTGAACCATCGAAGTATAACTTCCAGGGTTTTAAACCCACATACTGTTGATGACTCTCAACTACTGCATGGTCGACAATTAAGTCTGACACAATTTGACCTTTCATTGCCTTGAGAGGCTGAAATATTAATGAATATTCAGTAAGGGCTAAAGCCCACTTACCAATTCGACTATGTAGTATTGGCTTGGATAACATATGTTTAATAACATCACAATGAGATGAAACATAGACATCAACTGGCTTTATATAATACTTAAGTTTGATACAAGAGAAATACAAGCAAAGGCAGAGCTTTTCTATAGCAGTATATCTAGTCTCTGCATCATTGAGTACTCTACTTAAGTAATAAATGGCTCTTTCGATGCCATTCTCATCTTCTTGTGCCAGCATGCTGCCTATTGTTTTATCCGACGCTGAAATGTATAGGCGCATGTGCTTCTTCCCATTTGGGGGAGATAAGATTGGTGGGCAAGTCAAGTATTGCTTGATCTGATCGAAAGCTTCTTGATGTTCAGCACGCCATTCAAATTTTCCTTGCTTAAGCCGTAGTAGAGGTGAGAAAGCTTGCGTGCGTCCACTCAAATTAGAGATAAATCTCCTTAAGAAATTTATCTTTCCCAATAATGATTGTAGTTCTTTCTTTGTGGACGGAGACTTGGTTTCCATTATGGCTTTCGTCTTGTTCTGGTTAATTTCTATTCCTTTTTTGTGGACTACGAAACCCAAGAAATCACCTGCCTGCACAAAGAAAGCACATTTGAGGGGGTTCATCTTCAAGCCATATTTCCTCATTCTTTCGAATGATTGGCTCAAATGATCGAGATGACTCATACCCGAGGTAGATTTTACCACAATGTCATCTATATATACTTGCATGAATGTTTCTATAAAGTCATGGAATATAGAATTCATTGCTCTTTGATAAGTTGCCCCAACATTTTTTAAACCAAAAGGCATTACAACCCATTCGTAAGTGCCTATTGCCCCTGGGCGACGAAATGCTGTTTTGGATACATCATCCTCTGCAATAAAGATCTGATTGTATCCAGAATATCCATCCAACATGCTCAAATACTCGAAGCCTGCGGCTGAGCCTACTAGCATTTCTGCTACAGGCATGGGATATTCGTCTTTAGGAGTGGCTGCATTAAGATCACGAAAGTCTATGCATACTCTTAATGAACCATTCTTTTTAATTACAGGTACTATATTAGCAATCCATTCAACATACCTTGTAGTTTGAATAAACTTGCAACGTAGAAGCCTTTCGACCTCTGCTTTAATCTTCGAATGAATCTCTGGCGCGAATCTCCTGGGAGTTTGCTTTACAGGCTTCTTCCCTTCTTTTATTGGTAGTTTCAATTCGACCAAGTCTATTCCTAGACCAGGCATCTCATCATAATCCCAAGTAAAACAATCTCTGTTTTCTTTCAACATTTTGGTGACCGTTGCTTTTAGTTCTGGTTCTAGTTTCGCGCTGATGTATGTTATTCTTTTTTGATCCTTGTCTCCAAGATTTACTTCTTTAAGTGGATCTTGAGCCAACATCTTTATGTTCGACGCCATTGGGTCTTTTTCAAATCCCAAAGGCTCTTCGTCGTAAATTGCATCTAACCTTTGACTCGATTCTTCTCTCACGATCTTTTCGACTTGAACCGGGTCTTCAGAGAATTCGAAACTCGTATGTATCTCTAACTCTGTTACTCCTTTTTTGGTTAGACCTGCGTCCATCTTTGCATTTGATAGTTCGGCTTCGAGAGCCGCCTTCCTTTTGTTCTCGGCCACGTAAGCCGAAATCTTTTCGAAGAACGAAGACTCAGACATTATTAATGTCATCGTCCCAGCCTGTTGGCCGTACTGCTGGATAATTCTCCAATGGTGTTGTATCTGCTGGACCATCCATGATCTCTCTATCCCACTGGAATCCATTTGGGTGTAAAGTTAAATAGTACAATGCATTCTTATTTGGGGCATACATCTCTTCTGCAGCATGACAAGGACTTATGTTTGCCAGGTTCCTATCGAAGTTGGTTTTATTCACCTGGTTAACTTCAGCCATATAGTAACTCTGATCTCCTTCGATATTCTCCACTATACCATCTTCCCTCCAAATTGTCACCCGTTGATGCATTGTCGAGGGCACAGCTGCCACCCCATGAATCCATTCCCTACCAAGCAAAAGGTTGTAATTTGCTTTTGCTGGTATAACCATGAACATAGTTGGCCTTGTGACTGAGCCCACTATCAAATTGACCTGAACGACTCCCAATGTTTGTCCTATCTTGCCTTCGTAGTTAGATAAGACCATGTTATGTGGCCTTATATCAGTATCGAACATACCAATTCTCTTTAGCATGTATTGAGGCATTAGGTTCACCGTTGCTCCCCCATCGACTAGGACTTTATTAATGCCAACATTCTCAATTTTAGCCCTGATATAGAGTGGCTTCAAATGATTTCGCATACCCTCATCAGGCCTTTCGAAGAAAGCATTCTGTTCTTCAACTGCACCATTATTCAGTACATAATAACACACAGGCCTGTGCTTCGCCATTTCCTCGATATCAGCCTCTTCGCAGTCTTCAACTTCAGTCTCCTGATTAAACTCATGAGGGAGTACGGATACAACGTTGCAATTGAGGTTTATAGACGACACTCCATCAGAATCGAAATCATTTGTCATTCTATCCTCTTCTTTCCAGGAATTGGAGCGCATCTTTTCTTCTTCGTCCAAGATCTTTTCAGCTTCGAATAGCCTGCGTTCCACCGGAGGTTTGTTTGACTTTGCCCCCTGGTGTGGGACTTGGTTGCTACTAGACTCTCCAATCTCCCTTGGTTTGTATTCTCTTTGGGCCTTCTTTATTCTCTGATGCCTTATCCACTGGGATCGGGACATAGGATTTTTTCCTTTGTAATTCTCCAATCGATACGCCTCTCGATTTGGTTTTTGAAATTGCTTCCTATATGCCATTGCAGTTCTTCCTCATTGGTCCCAACTTCGCCATTTGTTGTTTCTTGCATTAGCTTGCACCCATCTATCCCTGTGTGCATCTGCAGGGATTTTGAATGTTACCCTTCGAACTCTGGGGTGTGGGCTATCAGGCCTATTCGTTGGAGTCCATATGTCGAAACCGTATAGGTTAGGACGCAACCCCTGAGTTTCTCGACCCATGTAGCAGTACACACGTTCGAATGATCTTGCCAGCATTTCATCATAGACTGCCCCACATCTGGGGCATAGTGCAACTTCAGTGTTCCCTTTGTGGCATCTGACCAAAAATCCTACTAAGCTTTCGCGTCGAGCCCTTTCGAAGTTAGCTTCGACCCTTCGATTCAGCATGATCGAACACCTTGGACACATCCATTATTTTCCACCATTCTTCTCATGGAAATTCCAAAGGTAGTCTTTGAGGCTTTCACCTTTTGGAGGAGCTTCGATGCCCCCATTTTGCCTTGTCAGCCATGTCTCTAATTCGCCAAATTCAGACACTGGACGTCTGGCGCTGACCATGTTAACAACTGCTGGAGGAACTTCAGAGATTCAGATTTTCTGGAGTTTCATTCTGAGGTCTTCAGTGGCCTCACTGTTCTCTCCCTGCGACCCTTCATGTATCTCTGTCTTGGAAGATTCTTCAACATCAGTATTGAAGACTATATCATTATTTAGGCTCTCAGTAGCCTGCTTTCCATTGAAAATTGTTTTGGTTTCCGCAACTTCGACTTCAGATGCCTCCACCATGTTGATATCTTCTAGCTCACAGAGGCTAGCGTCAGCAATGTTCAGGGGATTGGTATCGACCTTCATGTGACTCTTGGTCTTGTCAGCAAACTTCAACCTTCCATCTTTGATAGCATTTTGAATTAGATCCCTGAAAAGAAAACATTGTGAAGTTTTATGGCCTAAAAAACCATGATATTTACAAAAACCTCTTTTCTTCCGTTGTTCCAACGGAGGAATTTTGGAATTTGGAGGCAGTATCTGAAGGATAGAAAAACACTTAGAAAGGGGGGGGTTTGAATAAGTGTAGCTTTAAAAACTTGACAGATAAAAATAAATTGCACAGTTATTTTTATCCTGGTTCGTTGTTAACTAAACTACTCCAGTCCACCCCCGCAGAGATGATTTACCTCAACTGAGGATTTAATCCACTAATCGCACGGATTACAATGGTTTTCCACTTAGTCAGCAACTAAGTCTTCCAGAGTCTTCTGATCACACACTGATCACTCCAGGAACAACTGCTTAGATACCCTCTAAGACTTTTCTAGAGTCTACTGATCAACACGATCACTCTAGTTACAATCTGCTTAGTTCACTCCTAAGACTTTCCTAGAGTATTCTGATCAACACGATCACTCTAGTTCCTTACAACTTAATGTAATTCTAAGAGTATTACAAATGCTTCTTAAAAGCGATAATCACAACTGTGATATTTCTCTTAATCGTTTAAGCTTAATCTCACTAATATATTACAACAGCAATGTAGTGAGCTTTTGATGAAGATGAAGATTCTGAGTTTTGATTTAAACAGCGTTTCAGCAAGTTTGATATGAGTTGTTTTGGTGCAGAATCGTTAACCTTGCTTCTCATCAGAACTTCATATTTATAGGCGTTGGAGAAGATGACCGTTGAATGCATTTAATGCTTTGCGTGTTCCGTACAGCATCGCATTTAATGTTATACGCTTTTGTCAACTACCTCGAGCCTTGTTCACGCTGTGTCTACTGACGTAGCCTTTAATAGCTTTTAACGTTCCTTTTGTCAGTCAGCGTAGCTTGCCACTTGTACTTTCTTCTGATCTGATGTTTGTGAATACAACGTTTGAATATCATCAGAGTCAAACAGCTTGGTGCATAGCATCTTCTGATCTTCTGACCTTGAAGTGCTTCTGAGCGTGATACCATCTTCTGAGCTTCAGTGCTTCTGATCTCATGTTCTTCTGATGCTTCCATAGACCCATGTTCTGATTCTGCTTCGACCATCTTCTGATGTCTTGCCAGACCATGTTCTGATGTTGCATGCTGAACCCTTGAGACAAAGCTTCTGAGCGCTGAATTATGCGTACTCTTTATATATATTTCCTGAAAGGGAAATTGCATTGGATTAGAGTACCATATTATCTTAAGCAAAATTCATATTATTGTTATCATCAAAACTAAGATAATTGATCAGAACAAATCTTGTTCTAACAGTATCATTTGGCCATCTTTTACCAGTAAATCAAATATTTCATCACACTTGGTAACGTCGAATGTATAAGTTTTCTTAGGGAACCTATCATTCTTATCGTTTTCTACTGGATTTTCTCCATTTGCAGGGTTTAGCAATTTGCAGGCATAAGGTGGCGCTTCTTTCAACTCAGCTAAGTCTATTTCAACTTCTTCAGGGTTATACGAGTCATTGAAAGACTCATCATCAGCGTCTTCGGCTTCGACGTACGCTACCCTTTCCTTTTTATAACTTTTATTTGCTCTAACCTTTTCTGCTTTCAAGCGTTCGACCTGTCGAACCCTATCTGCCAACTGGGCCATATCCCTAAGGTATTGGGTATCTAGTTTCTTTCTAATTGAATAATCTAGACCACCCGCAGCCATTTCGACTAGTTCATGCTCTGGGACTATTGTAAAACACCTTGATTTCAACAGACGGAACCTATTCAAGTAATCATCAATTGGTTCTGTGAACTTTCTTTTAATACTGGCCAATTCTTTCAGACTTATCTTAGTTTGGCCTATGTAGAATTGTTCATGGAACAGCCTTTCTAAGTGTGCCCATGCATTTATTGAATTTGGTGGCAGGGTAGTGAACCAAATGAAAGCATTCTTTGTTAGCGAACTAGGGAAATATTTGATCCTTAGATCTTCGTTTCCTGCTAAGTCCCCTACTTCTGTCAAATATCTAGCAATATGTTCCACCGTTGACTCGTTAGTTTCGCCTGAAAACTTTGTAAATTTGGGTACCTTAGTGTCCCTGGGCAACTCTGTCTGCATGATATAATCTGATATGGGGGATGTATAATTTGGACGTCGAAGTCCAGTACTAAGGCCATTATTGGCCATAACCCTTTTTATCATGGCAGTTAAGTTATTTTCTGTAGCCAGATTTTCTCTTCTGACTCTTTGGACAATCTCATCTGGATGCTCGTCCCTACCCACAATCCTTAATCTGGGTCTCTCTTCTTCCGTTTCCTGTCGAATGGGAACGGTTCTTTGATTTGAAGCCTCTAAGTTAATTACTGGAGTTCCTTCGGTCATCTCTGTTCTTCGTGAGGGGCCTATATCTCTAGTGGTTGTCCTAGATGGTGGAACCACATCTTGTATACGTTCCAAAATGGGCCTCTCTTCTTGATTCGAAGGCTGTTTGTCTTTCCTTCTTGGTTGTGGCACTCCCATGAAATCTGCCATTCGATTCATTTGGGATGATATCTTTTGGAAAGTCTCCACATTATCTCGATTTGTATTAGCAATATTTGTCGCTAGTGGGTTCAAAATTGAAGCCAATTCTTTGGCCAAGACCCCTAACATATCATGGTTGCTTGCATCCATTTCTTGCCGAAATGCTGCTTGCTTATTTGTGGTAAAATGGGGCATCTGGGCAGAAAAACTAGTATTGTGTGGACTTTGACCCACTGAACCAACATTCGGTGAAAACGTCGCATTGTTAGTTGTGGCATATGTGGGCCCTGCCCCTCGTACGCCTGTTCCAAATGGATATGGCATTCCGTATGGATTATTTGGCCTCCACTCGAAAGTAGAATTCGTGCCTTGACCAAACAAGTTATTTGCAGCATTTGTCGAGGAAAACGGTATTTCCTCTGCGCTTGTGGATAAAGGTGCGGTTGTCGATACTGAAACTGGAATAGTCCCTGAAGGTCCTGTATTATTTTCAGGCATAGCCTGGGAATTATCTGCAGGTCTCGATCCATTTGGACCCGGTGTATCCCGTGTTCCCTGACTAGAAGTCGAATTTGCCGCTCCTGATCCTGAATCCTGTGGGGGACCTTGGTCACCCCCTGCACTGGCCGTAACGACCATTTTCTTGTTGTACCTTCGTTTGGGAATTGGTTGTGCACTGTTCGTTAACTTACCGTTCCTAAGGTTCATACAAGGTCTTGATATTGTCTAGCCAAAATAAAACAATTGATTAAAAACAATCTGCTTGACACCGGTCCCACTGGGCGTGCCAATTTGTTTACGGTGATTTCCGGTAAACAACCGCTAGTCTTCCAAACTATAATAAATATGATTTGGTTACTCGCAGGATCGACTAGACTGATCCTAGGACACATAGTCAAAAAGATTGTTATCAATGGTCATTCGAACCATAGTCATGATTCGTCTTCGTTAATAAGAAATGTTTCGAATAAAACGAGTAATCTTGATATTCACTTGGTTATACGTAAGTATAATTTTAGTGAAAGGATAACTAAAATAACATATGAAATGAAAGTATTGTTAAAGCGTAAAGAATCTTAAAATGCAGGAATATTAAATACTTCAAAAGTAAATGACATAAAAGTAAAAATACAGAAATGTAAATGGCAAGAAGTAAATGAAATGCAATAATACTGAAAGATATTTGAAAACGAAAGAGAATACACATGTATTAAAATGGTGGTGTCATACGTACATTTTCTCAGCGAACTCTTTCTCTTAACACTTGATACTTGAGTAATATGTGAGTGATTTGTACAAAATGAACACACAGGATCCTAGCATTAAGACTCCTATTTATACTAATTTCGACCTTAACGGCCCTACGCTAATCTAATGCCACGTTTCTCATAAGAACTCCAGGGACGCCATCTGTTATTTAGACAGTTACGAAACCGTCTTCGAATTTCAAATCTTCCCGCCTGAGTCCTTCTTCGACGCGTGGCAGTGTATTTAAAAACACTACGAAAACACGCTAAGTAGTAATACTTGAACATATTTCATAAATTTTGTCTAAGTCCTCGAAGACATATACTTCTACTAGCTTCAGTATTCATTATCTTCATAACGAACTTAGAAGTCTTCATTCTCGAAGCATGGCCATCAGGAGCCATTCTTTTATATTTAAGGGATGGTCATCAGTAACCATCTTTCCTTCGAATTTTTACTTCTTCGAAGAACCAAATTTATAAAACGAAATCTTCAGCTAACAACAGTCTGGCATAATTCAGATTCACATGCATGATGACTGGTTGAGAAACAAAATTGATAAAGTTGGCACCAGATGATGAAAACGCGGTAAAAGGCAACCGGCTCGCTAAGTTGGGTAACCCTCACCCGGTTATTCAGCCCAAAGGAGGTTGATCCCCAAACATCGTCCAAAAAGGACAATATATAATTGCAAAGTTTGAAAATTTCATCAGTAATTAAAAGTAGCAAATGTTGCTCGTTTGGTGCCAGAAAAAGAAAATAAAAAGCCTTGATTCGTCTCATGCATGTGATGATCATTATAAGAAATGCAGTGCCTCAATGTGATTGTCCGAATGAAAGAGGAGGAAAATCGGAAAGAAACTTAAGTGCAAAGTGTCGCAGGGAAAAATCGTTATGTGGGATGAGACACCTGATGCCTTCTTAGGGCTCGAGTGCTCAAGAAAAAGATTTTTCTTTGTTTTTGGTCACGACCAAACTTTTTATTATTTCCAAAGTAGGAAAAGGAAAAAAGCTGCAATAACCTTAAAAGTGGGGGAGAGATCTTGGGTAAGAGGGTTGGTTATACGAAGGGAAGGTATTAGCACCCAACGTATATATAGTACTCTATAGGCTTCTTTGTTATGTTTGTTTCATTCTATGTTATGGTGGAGGTTCTGTTGTGAAATAGGTGGGAAACTAAGGTGTTTGTTTGATTATGCTCGCAAAGATCATCGCGATCCTCTGCATACATATCCCTTAGAGGGAATCAGAGCATCTGTTGCTCGAGGTCTACGAGTGCTAAGGTTTGAGTGGTTTGAGGGAGAAGTTTTGCTCGCCAAGGATATGACCTTGTGCCTACGTATTCTCAAAGGGATGTTGAGAAAGTCAGAGCAATCGTAGTTCCCACTTATGCTAGTGGAAGCAAAGGATAAGAGACAAATGTCATCTAAATGTTCGATGTATCTAATCTATATCATCACATACATCTGTTTGATTTTTGTTTGATATCTTTTCATTATAAGCCCTGGGCTGTGCCACTTATGGCGCTTAGAATGATAAAGATGATTTTTTGTTTAGCCAGCCTTGTTGCAAAAACAAGTTGATTAGCCAGCCTTGTGGCAAAAACTTTCAATGAAGTCAGCCTTGTGACAAAAAGTTTTCATTAATCAGCCAGCCTTGTGGCAAAAGTTTCGACGAAGCCAGCCTTGTGGCAAAAACTTTGATTAATCAGCCAGCCTGGTGGCAAAAAGTTTGATTGATTAGCCAGCCTTGTGGCAAAAGAGAAATTTGATTGATTGATTGTTTGTGATGATATAGATGAGATACTCCTATCATAGAGATGATAAATGTCTAATCTCCTAGGGTATTTGTTTTGGATATTGGGGATGCTTATAAGAAGCCCGTGGGTCCTTGTACAAAGCCCAAGAGGAGGCTATCCGAGGGTCCTTGCATTGTAAGCCCAAGAGGAGGCTTTGGGAGGGACAATCGAGGGTCCTTGCATTGTATGCCCAAGAGGAGGCTATGGGAGGGACAAGTCGTTTGTACGAAGCCCAAGAGGAGTCATGGTATAGTTGGTTTGAGCTCTTAGAGCGATTTCACCGGGAAACCATACTCTATGTCCTAACCTAAACTAGGGGAGATTCTTTGCACGAAGCCCAATAGGAGGCTATGGGGAACCTAGTGTTGTACTAAGTTGAACAAGTATATATAACACGATCACAAATATGAACAAGTACGAACAAATATTAACAAGTACATGAACAAATATGAACAAGTATGAACAAGTATGAACAGTTATTTATATGACAAGGTGTGTGTATACATTGGAGTTTATGAAGGAAATATACCTGTAAGGATGATCCATTTGTATACACGGGGCTCGGGACTTATACTCGGGGAGAGGCCCATTGAGTTTATTCAGAAGTTATGTAAACAAGTATTTACAAGGGGCATGGGACTTATACCTACGTGGAGGCCCATGTTTTATTTTATAAAACATGGTTGATTGTTTTGTTAAAAGCGAGGTTTCGTCGTTTTGAAAACAGTTTGAAAGTTTTGTTTTGAAAAAAAGTTTTTCTGTTTAAAGAAAAACTGTACAAAGAAAAAGGAATGGGACTTATACTCTCTAATATTCGAGAGGCCCATGTTTTGAAAATCAATTGATCAATCCAAAAAGATTTAATCAATAGTTTCTTTTGAAAAGAAAACCAAAAAGAAATGGTTTATTGTTTTGAAAAACTGTGATCGTTCGTTTTAAAACGGTTTGAAATTTTGAAAAAAAGTCCACTTAATTAAGATAAAAACAAAGATTATACTAATTAATACCTAAATAATTAGGGTTTTGATCACAAAACATTTACAAGTGATTAAGTTTTAAAAAATCAAGTGAAAAAACTATTTTTAAAGCATTAAAAAATTTAAAAAAACAAGTCACTTTAAACTTAATAAAAACACGTTAAATAAATATTTTTTGTGATTTTTTTTATATTCATAAAATATATATATTAAATATGAAGTGTGCAAAAATTGAAGTAAAAATAATTAATTTTGATTGGTTAATTAATTAGATGAAGTTTGTGTAAATAATGAAGAAAAATAGTGTCTAAAAAAAGGTTTGTCTTCACAAGGGTTTGAACCCACGCCCTCCCTCTCACTAACCAAAACACTTGCCAACTGAGCCACGCTTGTGGCTTCTAATACACACGCGTTCAATTGATTATATTTTAAAACAAGGATTTGAATTTTCCAAACCAAAAAAACGCGCCAAGAACACAACCCCAACTGAAATTTGAAAATCTTTAAAACTTTGTTGTTTTGATCAAGTAAAGGGTCTATCTCACTCGGTTTTTACGAGGAACATGATGGTGGCCTCATAATTCATTTATTTTCACTCTAAGGTAATCAATTTTGTGATGAACATGAAGAACCCTAAAACTGAAATTCAATGTGAAATCGTGTGTATGCAAGTTATGATGCAATTGATTGAGGGTTATTGATCCTCATAGGTGCAGAAACAAGATGGTATATCAATATTTCGTTTATGATGCATGTATGTATGAGTTTGAAGTTCATGAGGCTTACCTTCAAAAACGGCAAAACTGGAGATTGAATTCTTCAATAGAAGTGTTACAGATGCTGTTTGATGATCTGGATAGCTTCAATGATGATTATGGAAGGTGTCTGGATGCTTGGAACAACCTGAATTCATCTGAGCATGGTCATGGAACCCGATCTGCAGAGCTTTGGAGTATGAATCGAATTTGAAGATTCAGAGGTTACAGGTCATGAATGATGGTTGGGATAGCTCACATATGGTATATGGAATGTGTTTGGATGATTAGCTTGGACAAAATTGGCCTGGAAT
The DNA here is from genome assembly GCF_029867415.1 of Vicia villosa. Classification (NCBI taxonomy): domain Eukaryota; kingdom Viridiplantae; phylum Streptophyta; class Magnoliopsida; order Fabales; family Fabaceae; genus Vicia; species Vicia villosa. Next base: position 30,202,511 of record NC_081186.1, on the reverse strand, counting down.
TGATTTTGGCATGATAAGGCTAGTGTTATGCATAGTTGGGAAGTGAGGTAGTGATTCTGAGTTCTTGGTGTTTTTGGGATGTTTCAATGGTTCAAACAACTTCCATATGATATTTGGGAAGTGTTAGAAGCATCACTTTGCCTAGAACTTCAAAGGTTTAGAGGTTGAGAATTTTACCTCTTTGAAAACTATGAAACTTGCAATTCAAGAAAGGAAGAGAAAACCTATGCTTATGAGGTTTTGGTGTGATTTTGAATGAAGTTTGGACCTCTATTTATAGGCCAAGGATTCTGAATACAAAGCCTTGCAAGTTGATCAAAGAATGGTGATTTGGCATTTGGAGATAAAATGGAATCTTTCACATTAAATGCAAATGGTTAAAATGACTTAACCATGGTTAAACTTCCAAGCTTCTTATCTCCTTCCATTCTGATCTTCAAATCAGAAAATATCTCTCAATTATTGCATTGATGTATCATTACTTGCATTATAGGTCATATAGTGTTGAAACTTAGTGAAAATGGTTTGAAATTTCATGCATAATGTTCACTAATGTCAAAATTCAAAACCATAGCTATGCTTCATATTTTTTCATGCTCTTCGACATTTTGGAAAGCTCATGTTATGTACTTCAAAACCCTAGTTGAAAGTTTCTTCAAGACCTTTAAGAAAATGAGTGAAAAAGATCCATGAACTTTGAAGAAAGTGAGATTTTAAGTGCATTTTTCAAAAGATACCAACTTTGAAGCTCCATATCTTTTAAATGGTTGATCTTTTGGAAAAACAATTTATGTGACAAAGTTGTTTATTGGATCAAAATCTACAACTTTCATGTTGGAAGTTTTTTTTCAGTTTGTAGGTGAAATTTTGAGTTATTCCCTTCCAAAGTTTGGAAAAAACCATTGAAAACACTTAGAAAATTTTCTAAGTATGAAAGTCAAACTTTTGACTTTTTGATTCTTGATTGATTTTCTTGATTTTCCTTAATCAAATGACTTCATATATCATATATTGATGATTTAAAACTTCAAAAGTCATGGTTGACCAAAATTTCCAAAAAGTCAATGGTGATCTTGTACAGTTGACTTTTTCAGACGAATTGCGTTTCTGGAGATTTCAAATGAACCAAGCTATCCTTACCAAATGAATGGTATGAATGGATCACATTGAGTTATTGGAGGATCTTGAGCCATAGTTTAAGTTGTGGCACCATGTTCTGATTAAAAAGTCAGTGGTTCAGGTGAATTAGGTCAAAAACCCTAATTGTCGACCTGATGAGATTGATGACTGTGAATCTTGAATTGAGATACAATTTCCATTGGATATTTCCATAGGGATTATTTGAAGATGATTGAAACCTTTGAATGATCCCCTGGAGCTTTTTAGGGTCTCCCAAATGTGATCCCTGATTTCAGTCCCTGATAGTTCAAAACCCTAATCTGATGATTTGAAATTTCACTGTTGATCAATCCTTGTGTGAGATGTCTTGAGTCAATAGATTAGGTCAAAAATGATGTACTTGGTGTTAGAACAAGATTTGTTCTGATCAATTATCTTAGTTTTGATGATAACAATAATATGAATTTTGCTTAAGATAATATGGTACTCTAATCCAATGCAATTTCCTTTTCAGGAAATATATAAAGAGTACGCATAATTCAGCGCTCAGAAGCTTTGTCTCAAAGGGTTCAGCATGCAACATCAGAACATGGTCTGGCAAGACATCAGAAGATGGTCGAAGCAGAATCAGGACATGGGTCTATGGAAGCATCAGAAGAACAAGAGAACAGAAGCACTGAAGTTCTGATGGTATCACGCTCAGAAGCACTTCAAGGTCAGAAGATCAGAAGATGCTATGCACCAAGCTGTTTGACTCTGATGATATTCAAACGTTGTATTCACAAACATCAGATCAGAAGGAAGTACAAGTGGCAAGCTACGCTGACTGACAAAAGGAACGTTAAAAGCTACTAAAGGCTACGTCAGTAGACACAGCGTGAACAAGGCTCGAGGTAGTTGACAAAAGCGTATAACATTAAATGCGATGCTGTACGGAACACGCAAAGCATTAAATGCACTCAACGGTCATCTTCTCCAACGCCTATAAATATGAAGTTCTGATGAGAAGCAAGGTTAACAATTCTGCACCAAAACAACTCATATTAACTTGCTGAAACGCTGTTCAAATCAAAGCTCAGAATCTTCATCTTCATCAAAGCTCACTACATTGCTGTTGTAATATATTAGTGAGATTAAGCTTAAACGTTAAGAGAAATATCACAGTTTGTGATTATAGCTTTTAAGAAGCATTTGTAATACTCTTAGAATTGATTACATTAAGTTGTAAGGAACTAGAGTGATCGTGTGGATCAGAATACTCTAGGAAGTCTTAGAGGTTATCTAAGCAGGTTGTAACTAGAGTGATCGTGTGGATCAGTAAACTCTAGAAAAGTCTTAGAGGGTATCTAAGCAGTTGTTCCTGGAGTGATCAGTGTGTGATCAGAAGACTCTGGAAGACTTAGTTGCTGACTAAGTGGAGAACCATTGTAATCCGTGCGATTAGTGGATTAAATCCTCAGTTGAGGTAAATCATCTCTGCGGGGGTGGACTGGAGTAGTTTAGTTAACAACGAACCAGGATAAAAATAACTGTGCAATTTATTTTTTATCTGTCAAGTTTTTAAAGCTACACTTATTCAAACCCCCCCTTTCTAAGTGTTTTTCTATCCTTCAATTGGCATCAGAGCGCCGGTTCTAAGGTGCAAGCACTTAACCGTGTTTAGAAAAGATTCAGGAAGAGAAAAACGCTTCAGTAAAAGATGGTTGATGAAAGTGAAAAGTCTACACCTGCATGTACATCTGGCTCTGCTGAGCAATACAACGGTAACAATGGTTATACTAGACCGCCGGTATTTGATGGTGAAAACTTTGAATACTGGAAAGATAAACTGGAAAGTTACTTTCTTGGTCTAGATGGTGATCTATGGGATCTTCTGATGGATGGTTACAAACATCCAGTAAATGCCAGAGGCGTAAAGCTGACAAGGCAAGAAATGAATGATGATCAGAAGAAGCTCTTCAGGAATCATCATAAATGCAGAACTGTTTTGCTGAATGCTATCTCTCATGCTGAGTATGAGAAGATATCTAACAGGGAAACGGCCTATGACATATATGAGTCCTTGAAAATGACTCATGAAGGAAATGCTCAAGTCAAGGAGACTAAAGCTCTAGCCTTAATCCAGAAGTATGAAGCCTTCAAGATGGAGGATGATGAAGACATTGAAAAGATGTTTTCAAGATTTCAAACTCTTACTGCTGGATTGAGAGTTCTTGACAAGGGATACACCAAGGCTGATCACGTAAAGAAGATCATCAGAAGCTTACCCAGAAGATGGGGTCCTATGGTGACTGCATTCAAGATTGCAAAGAATCTGAATGAAGTTTCTCTGGAAGAGCTTATCAGTGCCTTGAGAAGTCATGAAATAGAGCTGGACGCAAATGAGCCTCAAAAGAAAGGTAAGTCTATTGCATTAAAATCCAATATCAAGAAATGCACTAACGCTTTTCAGGCTAGAGAAGAAGATCCTGAAGAATCAGAATCTGAAGAAGAAGATGAACTGTCCTTGATCTCCAGAAGGCTAAATCAACTCTGGAAGACCAAGCAAAGGAAGTTCAGAGGCTTCAGAAGTTCAAAGAAATTTGAACGTGGAGAATCTTCTAATGACAGAAGATTTGACAAGAAGAAGGTCATGTGCTATGAATGCAATGAGCCTGGACACTTCAAGAATGAATGTCCAAATCTTCAGAAGGAAAATCCCAAGAAGAAGTTTCATAAGAAGAAAGGTCTTATGGCAACCTGGGATGAGTCAGAAGATGATTCAGACTCTGAAGATGAGCAGGCTAACTGTGCGCTGATGGCGACAGAAGATGACGAATCAGAATCTACATCAGAATCAGATTCTGAAGAGGTATTTTCTGAACTTACTAGAGATGAGTTAGTTTCCGGTCTAACTGAACTTCTGGAACTCAAGTCTCAGATCAGTCTCAAATACAAAAAGCTGAAAAAGCTATTTGAATTTGAAACAAATAAGCTTGAGTTGGAGAATTCTGAATTAAAAGAAAAACTTTTAAAATTATCCAATAATGTTGGATCTCCTTCTGATTCAGAAAAATCCACTCCTAGTCTAAACCATATTCTGAAAAAATATGATTTAAGTTTCAGGAAGTTCTTATCTAGAAGTATTGGCAGAAGTCAGCTAGCTTCTATGATATATGCTGTGTCTGGAAACAAAAGAGTTGGCATTGGTTTTGAGGGTGAAACCCCATACAAACTTGAACCTTTTGATGAAATGAAATTCACATACAAGCCATTGTATGATCAGTTCAAGTATGGCCACTCCCATGATATTAGGCACACTTCACATGCTCAAAGTTTTCACATAACACACACCAAAAAGCATGTGACACAACCTAGGAAATATCATGAAACTCACATTAAAAATTATCATGCTGTTCCTCCTATTGCTTACAATGTTAAACCCAAGTTCAATCAGAACTTGAGAAAATCTAACAAGAAAGGACCCAAGAAAATGTGGGTACCTAAGGATAAGATTATTCCTATTGCAGATATCCTTGACTGCAAAAAGGACAAAGCACAACATGTCATGGTACCTGGACTCTGGATGCTCACGACACATGACAGGAAGAAGGTCTATGTTCCAAGACCTGGTGCTTAAGTCTGGAGGAGAAGTCAAGTTTGGAGGAGATCAGAAGGGCAAGATAATTGGCTCTGGAACTATAAAGTCTGGTAACTCTCCTTCCATTTCTAATGTACTTCTTGTAGAAGGATTAACTCATAACCTCTTATCTATCAGTCAATTGAGTGACAATGGTTATGATATAATCTTTAATCAAGAGTCTTGCAAGGTTGTAAATCAGAAGGATGGCTCAATCCTATTTACAGGCAAGAGGAAGAACAACATTTATAAGACAGATCTGCAAGATCTTATGAGTCAGAAGGTGACTTGTCTTATGTCTGTTTCTGAAGAGCAGTGGGTCTGGCACAGAAGATTAGGTCATGCTAGTTTGAGAAAGATTTCTCAGATTAACAAACTGAATCTTGTCAGAGGACTCCCTAATCTGAAATTCAAATCAAATGCTCTTTGTGAAGCATGTCAGAAGGGCAAGTTCTCCAAACCTGCATTCAAGTCCAAGAATGTTGTTTCTACCTCAAGGCCATTAGAACTCTTGCACATTGATCTGTTTGGCCCAGTCAAAACAGCATCTGTCAGAGGGAAGAAATATGGATTAGTCATCGTAGATGATTATAGCCGCTGGACATGGGTAAAATTCTTGAAACACAAGGATGAGACTCATTCAGTGTTCTTTGATTTCTGCATTCAGATTCAATCTGAAAAAGAGTGTAAAATCATAAAGGTCAGAAGTGATCATGGTGGTGAATTTGAGAACAGATCCTTTGAAGAATTCTTCAAAGAAAATGGTATTGCCCATGATTTCTCTTGTCCTAGAACTCCACAGCAAAATGGGGTTGTAGAACGAAAGAATAGGACTCTGCAAGAAATGGCCAGAACCATGATCAATGAAACCAATATGGCTAAGCATTTCTGGGCAGAAGCAATAAACACTGCATGCTATATTCAGAATAGAATCTCTATCAGACCTATTCTTAATAAGACTCCTTATGAATTGTGGAAGAATAGAAAGCCCAACATTTCATATTTCCATCCTTTTGGATGTGTATGCTTTATTCTGAACACTAAAGATCATCTTGGTAAGTTTGATTCCAAAGCACAAAAATGTTTCCTTCTTGGATATTCTGAACGCTCAAAAGGCTACAGAGTATACAATACTGAAACATTGATTGTAGAAGAATCAATCAATATCAGGTTTGATGATAAGCTTGGTTCTGAAAAACCAAAGCAGTTTGATAATTTTGCAGATTGTGATATTGATATATCAGAAGTTGTTGAGCCAAGAAGCAACGCATCAGAAGCAGAGCTTCTCAGAAGCAAAGAATCTGAAGATCAAGTATCAGCTTCTCTGGAGAATCTAAGCATATCTGAAGAACCATCTGTCAGAAGATCATCCAGACTCATCTCTGGTCATTCAGAAGATGTCATTCTTGGAAAGAAGGATGATCCAATCAGAACAAGAGCATTCCTTAAGAACAATGCAGATTGTCAATTAGGTCTTGTATCTTTGATCGAGCCAACTTCTGTTGATCATGCTCTAGAAGATCCAGACTGGATAATTGCTATGCAAGAAGAACTGAATCAGTTTACAAGGAATGATGTTTGGGATCTTGTTCCTAGACCAGATGGATTCAATATAATCGGTACAAAATGGGTCTTCAGAAACAAGCTCAGTGAGAAAGGTGAAGTAGTAAGGAACAAAGCCAGACTGGTGGCTCAGGGTTATAGTCAGCAAGAAGGGATTGACTATACAGAAACCTTTGCACCAGTGGCCAGGTTAGAATCTATTCGTTTATTAATTTCATTTGCCACTCAACATAACATCACTCTCTATCAGATGGATGTTAAGAGTGCCTTCTTAAATGGTTATATAGATGAAGAAGTTTATGTCCATCAACCTCCTGGTTTTGAAGACTCTATGTCTCCTAATCATGTTTTTAAACTAAAGAAATCGTTGTATGGATTGAAACAGGCTCCCAGAGCTTGGTATGAACGCTTAAGTTCTTTCCTTCTGGATAATGGTTTCACTAGAGGAAAAGTGGACACTACTCTCTTTTGTAAAACCTTTAAAAGGGATATTTTAATTTGTCAAATATATGTAGATGATATTATTTTTGGAACATCTAATGCTACACTTGGAAAGGAGTTTGCTAAGTCTATGCAGGCTGAGTTTGAAATGAGCATGATGGGAGAACTCAAGTATTTCCTTGGAATACTAATAAATCAAACATCAGAAGGAACGTATGTTCACCAAACCAAGTATGTGAAGGAACTTCTGAAGAAGTTTAATCTTCTAGACTGCAAAGAAGCCAAAACTCCTATGCATCCAACATGCATCCTAGGTAAGGATGAGGTAAGTAAGAAGGTAGATCAGAAGTTATACAGAGGTATGATTGGATCTCTTCTATATTTGACTGCTTCTAGACCTGACATTCTGTTCAGTGTTTGTTTGTGTGCTAGATTCCAATCAGATCCTAGAGAATCTCATTTAACTGCTGTTAAGAGAATTCTAAGGTATCTGAAAGGTACTACTAATGTTGGCTTAGTTTACAGAAAATCTAAAGAATACAACTTAGTAGGATTCTGCGATGCTGACTATGCTGGAGACAGAATTGAAAGAAAGAGTACTTCGGGAAGTTGCCAATTTCTTGGTAGTCATTTGATCTCCTGGTATAGCAAGAAGCAAGCAACTATTGCTCTATCAACAACAGAAGCAGAATATGTCGCTGCTGCTGGTTGCAGTACACAGATGCTCTGGATGAAGAGTCAGCTAGAAGATTATCAGATATTTGAGAGTAACATTCCTATATTCTGTGATAATACTTCTGTTATATGTTTATCTAAGAATCCTATTCTTCATTCAAAAGCTAAACATATTGAGATTAAACATCATTTCATAAGGGACTATGTTCAGAAGGGTGTTATTTCTTTAAACTTTGTGGATACAGACCATCAATGGGCTGATATCTTTACAAAACCCCAGGCTGAAGATAGGTTTAAGTTCATTCTGAAGAACATCAGTATGGATTTATGCCCAGAATGAGAAGATGAGAAGTTCTTACGTATGAGTATCTTCTGAAATGAATGAGGATTTCTTTTTATATCAGAAGTTCTGATTGAAATCTTTTAGAAATTATGATTCGGTTATTACTAACGTTTCATTGTCTAAGTTGATTCAGAACCTCTTTTAAAGCAAAACAGCTGTAACGTTTTATCTCGGGATGGTAAACTTGTCGTTACTATTCATGGATAAGCGCGCGTGCAGTTGAAGGGACGCCGACCATAGGTAACTGTGCTAGTCTCCTCATTTGTCTTTATTATCTCTCCTCACGTCACGTAACATTAAATGCTTTTCATCATTTACTCTCTTTCAGTTTTTCTTTATATTCTTCAAACACTTCTCCTTCCCTCTCATATTTTCTCTATTCACTCTATCTTTTTGCATTCATATCAAACCCTAGCTGTTCATTATCTGCAAATCCATCATGAACTCTTCATCAAGCCCAGGAAACCATGGAAAAGATCAAAACAAAAAGAGGAAAGCTGTTGAAACATCTCCCTCCAAACCCAAAAAGATAAAGATCACCTATGACCCTCTCAAGGTGAATCCATTCGAAGCAATGTTATCTGGAAACTATTCTAGATGTGTGTTTCAACCCCCTGGTGAAAGCCCTCCATCATCTCCATCTTCTTCCTCATCTTGTTTCCTTCTAGACTCAACTTCCTCTTCATCTAACCTTTCCTCTCCCTCAACCCATTCCGAAGAAATCTCTTCATCTTCACCCGCTGAGAATGTTGTCTCTGATAAAGATTGTGGAAGATCTGCATCAGAACCAAGTCTCCCTGACCCCTCGCCTGGAAGCCCAAGAAGCAGTCAATGAGGCGTTTCACTTCTTCATGGCATGCTGGCACAGACTTTGTCTTAGCTAGGGTCTTAGGATTTGGTCTTAGTAGTTTTTTCTTTCCTTGTTGCATCTGCTTGTTAAACATCTTCTCATGTAATATCTTTTGATTATCAATAAAGAGTTTCCTTGATTTACATTCCAGTGATTTTATTTGTCGTTTTATTCATCTGAATCTTTTGAAATATTCTTTTTGATGTTATGACAAAAAGGGGGAGAAGATAAATGATAAATGATTTGATTAATCTATCAGTTGCTGGGTAAAGCTCCCACACATTTACTAACAAGAACTGCAAGTTCTATATGGTTTAAGTGTTTTGCAGGTATAAAGAAGTGAAGAGAATCTTCAAAGCAAACACAGAAGCAAAACCATAAGGAGTATTATTCTGTAAAAAGAATAAGCTCGTGGAAACTGAAGCAAGCTGAGTGCTGTCAAGCTTCAGAAATCAGAAGCAAGAAAGAAGAATAAATCAGAAGCACTGATAATAGAATTTGATCCATATTTGTCTATTTGATCTGACAAAATTCTATTTGCTCTGATACATTATTTTAGCCTATATGGCTCTGATACATATCATGTGTTCAAATATACATTTTATGTTCTGACTCGTTCATGCTGACTTTTGTCGTTTAGTTTTTTGTTCTGTAACATTTCAGGATGTAGAGATGCTCTGATGATGCTCTGGTACATTCAACAATGTTCTGATACAAATCTAGCATGAAGTGATGTTGGTAGAAATTCAAGCTCTGAAGCTATCCGAGGGAAGCAGAAATCAGAAGCTGTGAATGTTCTAAAGATCCAGAAAACTCAAGTTCTGAAGCTGTCCTAGATGGAAGCAGAAGTCAGAAGCTGTGAATGTTCAGAAGATCAAAGAAATTCAAGTTCTGAAGCTGTCCTAGATGGAAGCAGGAATCAGAAGCTGTGAGTGTTCTAGGGATCTAAAGAAATTCTAGTTCTGAAGCTGTCCAATGGAAGCAGAAGTCAGAAGCTATGAATTCTCTAAAGACAGAAGCTTATATGATCGTCTCTACCGAAATAATCAGGGAAGTCTTTCATTAAAGTTCTTCGAGTATTTATTTCAGGGAGAGATTATTTATCTCAGGGGGAGATTGTTAATCTCAGGGGGAGACATATTCATATGCTTATGCTATAGCTGTGTAATTTGTCTTTTGCCGTCTGCTCTTTCTGATCGCAAATTCATATCATTTATATATGTTTTTGTCATCATCAAAAAGGGGGAGATTGTTAGAACAAGATTTGTTCTGATCAATTATCTTAGTTTTGATGATAACAATAATATGAATTTTGCTTAAGATAATATGGTACTCTAATCCAATGCAATTTCCTTTTCAGGAAATATATAAAGAGTACGCATAATTCAGCGCTCAGAAGCTTTGTCTCAAAGGGTTCAGCATGCAACATCAGAACATGGTCTGGCAAGACATCAGAAGATGGTCGAAGCAGAATCAGAACATGGGTCTATGGAAGCATCAGAAGAACAAGAGAACAAAAGCACTGAAGTTCTGATGGTATCACGCTCAGAAGCACTTCAAGGTCAGAAGATCAGAAGATGCTATGCACCAAGCTGTTTGACTCTGATGATATTCAAATGTTGTATTCACAAACATCAGATCAGAAGGAAGTACAAGTGGCAAGCTACGCTGACTGACAAAAGGAACGTTAAAAGCTACTAAAGGCTACGTCAGTAGACACAGCGTGAACAAGGCTCGAGGTAGTTGACAAAAGCGTATAACATTAAATGCGATGCTGTACGGAACACGCAAAGCATTAAATGCACTCAACGGTCATCTTCTCCAACGCCTATAAATATGAAGTTCTGATGAGAAGCAAGGTTAACAATTCTGCACCAAAACAACTCATATTAACTTGCTGAAACGCTGTTCAAATCAAAGCTCAGAATCTTCATCTTCATCAAAGCTCACTACATTGCTGTTGTAATATATTAGTGAGATTAAGCTTAAACGTTAAGAGAAATATCACAGTTTGTGATTATAGCTTTTAAGAAGCATTTGTAATACTCTTAGAATTGATTACATTAAGTTGTAAGGAACTAGAGTGATCGTGTGGATCAGAATACTCTAGGAAGTCTTAGAGGATATCTAAGCAGGTTGTAACTAGAGTGATCGTGTGGATCAGTAAACTCTAGAAAAGTCTTAGAGGGTATCTAAGCAGTTGTTCCTGGAGTGATCAGTGTGTGATCAGAAGACTCTGGAAGACTTAGTTGCTGACTAAGTGGAGAACCATTGTAATCCGTGCGATTAGTGGATTAAATCCTCAGTTGAGGTAAATCATCTCTGCGGGGGTGGACTGGAGTAGTTTAGTTAACAACGAACCAGGATAAAAATAACTGTGCAATTTATTTTTTATCTGTCAAGTTTTTAAAGCTACACTTATTCAAACCCCCCCTTTCTAAGTGTTTTTCTATCCTTCACTTGGGGTCTTGAGGTCATGTCCCAAGTCGTTAGGTCAAATCCTGAGCAAAAGTCAGGAGTTTACTGTCTTCAGTAAAAACCCTAATCTGGTTGATTCATAACTTTTGAGCTTGTTGAAATGAATCTTTGAGGACCAAATGTTGACTGTTGATGAAGATGGTTCATTTGAGATGAAGGGAGAACAAAACCCTAATTGATTATTACTTGTACTGATGAGTGATTTCTTGATTAAACCCTGCTGAGTCACAAGCAGCAAACACAAGCTATGCAATTTGTTAGAGATGCGAATGATGCATATGCAAATGATATGAGGTGGTATCTTAGGTCAAAAATTTGGGTATGACAGATGCCCCTATTTAAGTTTCTTCAACCTGAGGCATGAAGATTGAAAATCTTCGTTTTGATAGGGTGGAAGAGACTTAAATATCAGAAGACGCAAATTTTGGACCTAAGATACCAAAATTGCGAATGATGCAAGGATGTCTTTATCGAGGGGATATCAAGAACTGACTCCACTGGGGACAAGAGATCGGGAAGGATGTCTCAATCTGTTTTAGAAAGAGAATCCATTTTTTCTTTTCGGGAAAGCAAGTGTATGCTTCACCGGGGAATGATAGCTTTGTTAGAAAAGCTTACCTATCAACATTACCGACTATCAGCACAGGGATAGACTTGTTAATAATGCGAAGGTGAAAGGTATGAAACTATATTACCGACTATCAGCATGGTGATAGACTTGACATGGTAAAAAGAGTTTCAAAGGTTCGGTTAATATTACCGACTATCAGCATGGTGATAGACATGTTAAATAATATAACCAGAACAAAAAGGTTACCAACTACCAGCCTCGTGATAGTGGTTTTGAAGACATGATCAATTATCAGCCGAGTGATAAAATGATTTTGGAGACTTTGCTAGGGAAATTACTGGTTATTCAGCCTTGTGAACAGTAATAAAGCCCTGATTGTCAAATGGTCTTCATGATTGATTTCCTAGAGAGGAAAAGTCTTTTGAAAGAGACATAAGCTGCTCAGATGATAAGGCTATTGCTTATGGTTCTATTTTTCATGACTCTTTTTGGGGGATCAGAATTTGAATCTCTGGTAAAGACAGGGTTCTATCCAAGAATGAATTGGAAAGAAACAGTCAAACAAGACTTTGTACGTAATGAGGGATGAACTCAACTGGATTTTCTCCTTCGTTTTGAGAGGAGAAACTAAAGCAACCTTCTTCCACGAGGAATGATCTCAGTGGGGAACTGGAGAAACACGCCCGTACCTGTTTCTCTATTTTTGTTATTTTTTTTTTTTGAGGATAAATATATCCTAAACAAGTGATTTCAAAGCAAACATTGAAAAATGCAAGAATACATAAATGATGCAAGTATGTATGAATGATGAATGTCATGAATGTAGCATGCATGCTGACGAAACTGACAGACAAAGAAGTATGTACAGGAGAAGGACCGACGTCGCAATACAACCAGATACTTGGCAAATGTTCTTCAACACAGTGTAGATAACACGGGTGATGAATGGTGCTGCATGCTTTAGACTTCTCTGGGAAAGACAAGCATCTTTCTTACTGGGATGGAAGAACTTCTTCATTGGAGATGAAAGATCTTCTTCACTTGGGATAAAAGAACTTTCCTACCGCGAGGGGCGATTGGCTTAGGAATTCTTTCCTGGGATAAGAATATCGTTGTCTCATCATCTCTTTTGAGGAAAAGAACAGCTCTGAAGGATAATCTTTGATTCATCCTATGGAGATAGCTGTTGATGTTCCTTCTGTTGTTCACAACTCAAAGGAAAGTTTCGCTTTTATTTTTGAAAAGAAAGGAAAAGTAAATTCATCTAAAACTTATTTTTTTCTTTTTTCTTTCAAAAGTGAATAACACAACTAAAGCGTCATTTTGCAAACTAAAAGAAATTAGAGATTGCAAACAAATGGGCACAAGGCTCAAATTTATTTAATAGGATGGTAACCAGCTAAAGGCATGATTCCATAGAGTAGTTACAAAAGTTGGAAATGGTAAATATGCGGAAAAGGCTACATTGAAAGCAATAACCACTATTCTCCCCAACAACTTTGAGTTCCAACTGTGCTTGTCGCTTCAGATTGGCGATGATTTGATTGAAGATCCTTTGATGAAAAGACTCTTCAGGTGACAAAGTACGAACTGATGCAGTTACTTTGTCATAAATCCTTAATTTTTGCCTAGATTTCCTTTTCAGGTTTTCAATCTACCAGGATAAATTTTTGTGTTTATTGTCTCTAATTTTTGCCTGGACCTCCCTTTCGGGTTTTCAGTCCCCCGAGACGCTCATTTTTGCCTAAGTCGCCCTTTGCGGGTTTTCGACTTACCGAGCTGTTCTTTTGTCCTTTTTTAGACAAAGTATTTCTTGACTGCATCAGCATTCACAGGATGTGGGAGTTCATCACCATCCATGGTTGCAAGAGTCATGGCGCCGCCGGAAAATGTTCTTTTGACAACATACGGGCCTTCGTAATTAGGAGACCAGTTGCCCCTAGAATCTGGTTGAAAAGACAAGATCTTTTTAAGCATGAGGTCACATTCTTGAAATTCACGAGGTCAACCTTTTTGTTGAAAGCTTGTTTCATCCTTGCTTGGTATAACTGTCCATGGCATAGAGCAGTCATACGTTTTTCTTCGATTAAGTTCAACTGATCGTATCTGCTTTGACACCATTCAGCCTCTGATAACTTAGTCTCCATGAGGACTCTCATTGATGGGATTTCCACTTCTACGGGGAGCACATCTTCCATGCCGTATACTAGAGAAAAGGGAGTTGCCCCTGTTGAAGTACGCACTGAGGTACGATATCCATGTAGAGCAAATGGCAGCATTTCGTGCCAGTCTTTGTAAGTGACGACCATTTTCTGGACGATCTTCTTAATGTTCTTGTTAGCAGCTTCAACAGCGCCGTTCATTTTTGGTCTGTAAGGAGAAGAGTTATGATGCTCAATCTTGAATTCCTCACACAACTCTTTCATCATTTTGTTGTTCAAGTTTGAACCATTGTCAGTAATGATCTTGCTAGGAACACCATATCGGCAAATGATGTTATTCTTGATAAACCTCACAACCACTTGTCTTGTAACATTGGCATAAGATACTGCTTCGACCCATTGGTGAAGTAATCAATTGCCACTAAGATGAAACGATGACCGTTTGAAGCTTTTGGTTCGATCATTCCAATCATGTCGATACCCCACATGGAAAAAGGCCATGGAGATGAGAGAACGTTGAGTAGAGTCGGTGGCACATGGATCTTATCTGCGTAGATCTGGCACTCGTGACATCTCTTCACGTGTTTATAACAGTCAGATTCCATTGTCAACCAATAGTATCCTGCTCTTAAGATCTTCTTGGACATTGCATGCCCATTCGAATGGGTTCCAAAGGACCCTTCATGCACTTCATGCATTAACATGTCTGCTTCGTGTCCATCCACGCATATGAGCAAAACCATGTCGAAGTTTCTTTTGTATAGCACATCTCCGTTCAGGAAGAAACTGCCAGAAAGTCTCCTTAGAGTTTTCTTATCTTTGTTTGATGCCCCAAGCGGGTACTCTTGAGTTTGAAGGAAGCGCTTGATGTCGTGGAACCACGGTTTATCATCGATGACTGGTTCAGTTGCAAACACATAGGCGGGCCTTTCAAGGCGCATAATTCTGACTTTAGGCATATCGTTCCAATGATTGACTTTGAACATGGAAGATAGAGTAGCCAATGCGTCTGCCATTCGATTCTGATCTCGAGGTATATGATGCAATTCAACCTTGTTGAAGAAAGTCAAAAGACGACTTGCATAGTCTCTGTAAGGAATCAAGCCAGGGTGGTAAGTTTCCCACTTGTCTTTGATTTGGTTGATCACGAGAGCTGAATCTCCATATATGTCGAGGATCTTGATCCTTAGGTCAATGGCTTCTTCGAGACCCATGATACAAGCTTCATATTCTGCGACATTGTTGGTGCAATCAAATAGTAATCTGGCGGAGAATGGGATATGAGTACCCTTGGGAGTGATGATGACTGCCCCAATTCCATTGCCAAAAGCGTTTACTGCTCCATCAAAAATTAGGCCCCATCTTGATCTAGGATCAGGACCTTCTTCAGGTAACGGTTCGTCACAATCTTTCATCTTTAAGTACATGACATCTTCGTCAGGAAAGTCAAGCTTGAGAGATTAATATTCATTAATTGGCTGATGCGCCAAGTGATCGGCGAGAATGCTTCCTTTGACCGCTTTTTGAGCACGGTACTCGATGTCGTATTCAGATAACAGCATTTGCCATCGGGCAATCCTTCTTGTTAAGGCAGGCTTTTCAAAGACGTACTTTATTGGGTCTGTTTTGGAGATTAACCGAGTAGTATTGTTGATCATGTATTGGCGGAGACGTTTTGAAGCCCAAGCCAAAGCACAACATGTTTTTTCGAGCATGGAGTAACGGGACTCACAATCTGTGAATTTCTTACTCAGGTAATAGATAGCATGCTCCTTCTTACCGGTTTCATCTTGCTGTCCAAGCATACAACCCATGGATTCTTCCAACACAGTAAGGTACATGATTAGCGGTCTTCCTTCAACCTGAGGAATCAATATTGGTGGTTTTAACAGGTATTCCTTGATACTATCAAACACTTTCTGGCAATCTTCAGTCTATACAACCCCTTGATCTTTGCGGAGAAGCTTGAAAATTGGCCCACAAGTAGCAGTCATTTGAGAGATAAATCTGGAGATATAGTTCAATCGTCCAAGAAATCCTCTTACTTGCTTTTCAGTCTTTGGTGCAGGCATCTCTTGAATAGCTCTGACTTTGTCAGGATCTACTTCAATACCTCTTTGGCTGACAAGGAAACCCAAGAGTTTTCCAGATCTAACCCCAAAAGTACATTTGTTAGGATTCAAGCGAAGCTGATATTTCCTTAGTCGTTGAAACAACTTCAAAAGATATTCAATATGTTCTTCTTCTGTGCTGGACTTGGCTATCATATCGTCCACATAAACTTCAATTTCTTTATGCATCATGTCATGAAAGAGAGTAGTCATTGCCCTTTGGTAAGTTGCGCCTGCATTCTTTAATCCAAACGGCATCACTTTGTAGCAAAAGGTACCCCATGGGGTGATGAAAGATGTTTTCTCCATGTCTTCAGGAGCCATCTTGATCTGATTATAACCGGAGAACCCGTCCATGAAAGAAAAGACGTTGAACTTAGCGGTGTTATCAACCAGCATGTCAATATGCGGTAATGGAAAGTCATCTTTTGGACTGGCTTTGTTCAAGTCACGGTAGTCAACACACATTCTGACTTTACCATCTTTCTTCGGAACTGGCACTATGTTGGCCAACCATTGAGGATACTCAGAGGTGACAAGAAAACCTGCGTCGAGTTGCTTTTGAATTTCCATTTTGATCTTGTTAGCCATATCAGGGTGAGTCCTTCGCAATTTCTGCTTAACTGGCAGACATTCTGGCTTCAATGGCAAGTAATGCAGCACAATATTGGTATCCAACCCAGGCATGTCTTGGTAGGACCAGGCAAACACGTCAACACATCCTTTGAGAAGATCTGTCAGCTTACTCTTGATATCAGCATCAAGCAGCGATCCAATGGTCACTTCTTTTTTGTCTTCTTTAGAACCCAAGTTGATCATTTCTAAAGGCTCTTTGTGAGGCAGAATGGCTCTTTCCTCGTGCTTAAGTAATCGAGAGATCTCGTCTGGGATCTCTTCTTTTTCCTCTTCTTCGGCTTCGAACACAGGAAACTCAAAGTTGGGAGAGGGCATAGGGTTATTGCATTCAATGGGTTTATCAATAGTAAATCTGCACATATGATTTATGTTTATTTCAGAAAAAACTATGAATGCAACAGTGTATGCAGATTTTTGAAAAGTTTTTTTGGTTTTTTTTTAGGATTACCATTTCCAGAAAAAAGCAAAAAAGAAAACACATAGTGTAGGGAATTGAAAATGACACTTTATTTATGATTCATTTTTGAAACAAAGCCCTAAACACAAACTCATTTGTCTTAGGCAGGACAAAGAGGGAAAGTTTTAAAACAAAGCCCTATACATAAAGTTATTTGGGCGGAACATTTAAAAGCAAAGACCTATAAAACATCTCTCTGCTTTGGGCCAGGCAGGAGGTCAAAATAACATCGAGGTGATTACTTTGAGCGGCGAACAACATTCGGAACGTCGACAGCTTTCCAATAGCAACAAACTCCTCTGTGTATTATGTATTCAGGAAAATTCCCATCAGAATTATCTTCAGTATTGACATTGACCGCTGGTCGAGCAGGATTTGAAGGTCCTGGTTTGTCACCCTTGTTCTTTGTAGAGTTGAAACGGTCTTCTTTTACTTCTTGAAGAGCATAATATGAGTCACAATCTTCAGAATTTTCAGGATGTAATTCCCAATCCTCAGGATGAAGAGACTCATTGTCAGAGACACTTTCCGAGTCAACTGCGGGGCCATCTGCCCCTTCATCTTCAAAAATGGTGTTTATGTGATAATAAACGTCTTCAGAGTTATTATCCTTGGTAGGTGCGTTAAAGCTGAAATCTTCAGTGATCTCAGGTTGCTGTGAAAATTGAGAGCATTTGTAGGCCTCTTCTGGTTGACTGTTATATTCAAAGGGATCTCCCCATCCAGTTGGTTGGATGTCTTTAATCGAAATCTTTGAACTTTCAGGTGCAGTATATCTCACCATATAATCAAACTTGCCACTTGGTTGTCCTATGGTGTCCCAGACCTCTGCAGGAATAGGCGGAGTTTCAATTGCACTTGTTTTGACCTTGCCTCTGGGTTTCTATGAAGGAGGATAGAACGGTGCATACGGTTCTTCCTGAGATATGTATCCCGAGTCATTGAGATAACATTTCCATTATTCTTCAAGATCGGATAGACCTTCTTCGATACATTCTTCGATAAGGACATTAACCTCTTGAGGAATTGGGTTAAGGAACCCTCCACTATGGAACATTTCTTTGATTGGACGAAGGGTTTCATCCTTCTTGGTGTAGTTTGAAAACATCGGTGAACATCCGAGTCCTGCTCTGGTTTCATTATTGGTAGGGATCACAACTTGCCCCCAGCCAGTGGTAGTTCCATCTTTTACTACTTTTACTGCCTCTTTGTAAGAAGAGATTGATGCTTTCTTTTTGGAAGATTCGTCTTCTAAAGAGAGTCCTTGGAACTGCGTTCCTTCCACATTATCAGCACTTATGAAAGAGAAATTGGATAAATGGCTCACCATCAAGGCTTGTTCCCCACTTATTATTACCAATTTTCCATTTGTTACAAATTTTAACTTTTGGTGGAGCGTAGAAGTTACTGCCCCTGCTTCATGGATCCATGGTCGTCCCAACAGACAGCTATAAGCAGCTTGAATGTCCATGACCTGGAAGGTGATTTGAAATGTATGTGGACAAATTTTCATGGGAAGGTTGACTTCGCCAATAACAGATTTTCGCGATCAATCAAATGCTTTGACTACTACACCACTGAACTTCATAGGCATTCCTTGGTAAGACAAGCGAGCAAGAGTCGTCTTTGGCATCACATTCAAGGAAGATCTGGCATCTACCAATACGATTGACAAAGAGTCTGACTGACAGTTCGTAGAACTGTGCAAGGCAAGATTGTGATTTCTGCCCTCCTCAGGAAGTTTTTCATCACAGAAGCTTAAATTGTTGCAAGCTGTTATGTTGGCTATTATCCCATCAAAATGGTCAACAGTCACATCATGATCTACAAAAGCTTGATCTAATACTCTCATCAGGGCTTCCCTACAGGCTTCTGAATTGAACAGCAATGAAAGTATTGAGATCTTTGAAGGAGTCTGCATAAGCTGATCCACAATTTTGTATTCGCTTCTTTTGATAAGCTTCAAAATTTCATCAAAGTCAGGAGTGACATTGGTTCCACTGGATTGGCCAACATCAGTGCTTGTATTACTGATAGGAGTTTCCACAGGATTCCCCACTGGTGTATCGACAGGATTTGGCCTGATTGCAGGAGCAATAGGATGCTTTGGAGGCATTGGAGTGTACACAGGTCCACTTCTTGTTACTCGACTCACATCGGCGATATTCACGACAGATGAAAGAGTAGGTAAAGAAACTTCTTGTCCATTCTTTATCATTGTTGCATTGTAGTTCTAGGGAACTGCCTTGTCAGAGTCATAAGGAACAGGTCCAGGTAGACAAATGATCAAAGGAGCAATAGGAACCTTTGGCTTGTTGTAGGTAACTTCTATGCGCTCGGGCATGTTGAAATGAGGAACGATGACGTTAACTTTAGGCATTTCCGAGTTGATATCTGAGACTAAAAGCTCATGCGGATAACATCCTATCATGTTAACTTCATCTTCATTCCTATTTCTGTAGATCTGAATAGTACCATTATCTAGCAAAACATGAAGATCTCTTCTCACAATCGAACATCCGTGAGGATCTACACAACATACGCTACAGGAATCATAGTGATGCTGGCGAAAATTCTGCCCTTGACAGAGAGTAGCGTGCATTTGTACCAAATCTGCTCTTGAGAAATTGATGTCATAGATTCGGTATGGACCAGGACATCCATACACCATGTTTACAACATGCCCTCCATGATTGGGCAGCGGATTTTCTTGCACATTTGGATTCAAATTTCTGAAAGAGAGGAGATTACATCTAACCAACCTCTGAACTTCATATTTCAAAGCTATGCAATGCTCAAGATCATGGCCAGGTGCCCCTTGATGATAAGGGCATGAGACCTCAACTTTGTACCACCATGGGAGTTTCTCAGGTACTGGTGGTGGTGCTTTAGTTTGAACAAGACCTCTTTCAATCAATGCAGGATATAATTTTGTGTAGGTCATTGGAATCAGATCGAACTGTGGAGCTCTTTGTACACGATTCTGATTGTTGTTAAACTGTTGAGCCTGTTGTCGAGGCTGTTGTTGTTGAAACTGCGGGGTAAATCCCGGATTCGGTGTTGTATTAACGGCTGGTGCGATAGCAGCTACCTGTTGTTGACGATTGACATTTCCTCTTGGCCTCCCTTGGGATACCATGTCAACACTTTGTTCTTTCTTCTTTTGGAAACCGCTTCCGAACTTTTTGGTTCCGCTTGAAGATCCACCTTCTTTAGTTAGACGCCCGGTTCGGACTCCTTCTTCTAGACGCATCCCCATGTTTACCATTTCGGTGAAATCACTTGGAGCACTAGCAATCATGCGTTCATAATAAAATGGGCCAAGAGTATTCAAGAAGATCTTTGTCATTTCTTTCTCTTTTAACGGTGGATTAATCTGAGCAGCAGTTTCCCTCAATCGTTGGGCATATTCTTTGAAAGCTTCATGATCTTTTTGAGCCATAGATCGAAGCTGATCTCTGTCTGGAGCCATATCCAAGTTGTATTTGTATTGTCGGACAAAGGCCTCGCCTAGGTCATTGCAAGTCCGAATGTTGGTGCTATCCAATCCTGTGTACCACTTCAGTGCGGCACCAGTCAAACTGTCTTGAAAGTAATGGATGAGCTACTGATGATTATCTGCATAAGTAGACATCTTCCTAGCATACATCACAAGATGAATTTGTGGACAAGAACTACCTTTGTACTTCTCAAAGTCTGGGACCTTGAATTTAGCTGGTATTTGTACACTGGGAACCAAACATAGCTCCTGGGCATTCTTTCCAAACAAATCTTTTCCCCGAATAGCTTTGACTTCCAGTTGAATCTTGTTGAACTGTTCTTGGAGATCTTCCACAAGGTTACGCTGATTTGTGCTATCACCTTGATCATGATAAATCTCGTTGTCTCCGTAAGGAACAGTGTGAACCATAGGAGTAGCAACCGTCATAGTGGGTTGAGAAACCGACATAGTGACTTGAGAAAAGGTTACCCCCTGATTTGGAGTGAACACTGAACTTTGTGCAGCAGGCGCTTCAGTTGTGGATGTCGGAATCCCAGAGACATTATGGCGGAAACCTGTACCAAAGCTGAAAGGCGTGCCCCAACCTTCTGGCATGGAGAAAGATGGAATGCTGAATGCAACTGTAGAGACTGGAGTAGTGATCTCAGATGTCACTGTCGCTTGACTGTTGGGTGGAGGCTGCTGATTCTGCGCGGCCATTAAAGAGTCAACCAGAGTAGTGAGACTTTCCAACTTTTCTTGAAGGGTGGTCACTGTACCACGAAGCTCAATATTATCTTGTTTAGAGCTTTCCATCACTCTTCTCTTGCTTGAACGAGTATTGTATCTGTGATCTGATTGCGAGCGCGGTCGAGAAACTTTGAGGCGCGGCAGCTTGACGATCTAATGGAGGAAAATCCAAAAAATGAGACTCTAGACAACAGACTCGATATGCAGAATGATGTATGCAAAAAGAAGTTTATGATTTTTCCAAACATTTTAAAGATTATTTTCTTGCAAACATTTGAACACAAACTGTTATTTTATTGAAATAATGGGAAAATGTTACAACATTGGAGCGTAGCTCCTACAGAAGCAAATGATAAATAAAAGCTAAACAATCCTAAGCATCCTCATCGGATGAAGAACCAAATGCGTTATGCAGCTTGAGCTTCATGATTTCTTTCCCATAGTAAGTTTTCAACTCGGCCTTTTCTGTCCTCAGTTTGTCAACAACATTCTTCCAGTCGTCAGGCGTTGGAGCGTTGCTTGTTGAACCTTCAAGCTTTTTCTTGCTTTCTTTGATGTACCTCCTGATTGCAGCGTCTTTCCGACGGATTTTCTCATCTTTACTCATGAGCCATCCATCTTGATAGTAGAGGGTTTCTTCGTGATCTTTCACCCGTTTCTTCAACTTTCTGTTTTCCACATTAGTCTTACGAAACTTTTCTTCCCAAGCGTCTTTTTCTAACTTCATCTTGGCTAGAGTCTCCTGGTATTCTTTCGTAGTGTCAATGGGAATGTTGGGTAGTTGAGATACCACAGGGAACATGGGTTTTTCATAATCATAAGGCATTTGAAACTTCCTTGCTCTTTTCTTTACCCAAAAGGTGTAGGCATCTGTGGCAATGCAATTCCTTACCCCACCTTTTTCTTTCCATCGGATGTCATACCAAGCTCTTACCATTCTTGTCTTCAACCTTTGAGGATCCTCCCCTTCTCAGTAAAAGTAGCATTCCACTGCGAGACCAATGAGTTTAGCTGATTTTGCATACCCGAGTAGTCGTCGGGCTAGGACCGGATTGTAATTAATTCCTCCTTGTGTACCAATGAGGGGTACGTTGGTGAACTCTCCACAACTATCAATGGTTTCTGTACCACAGCGAGCCAAGGTATACCAATGAATATCATTATTAGTAAGAGACATAAGTCTTTGAGGCCAACGCAAACCTTCTCGGTTTTCCGTGAAAGTAGGAGACTTAGGTAAGTGTGAAACAATCCATTTGAACAACATAGGTGCACAACATACAATGATTCCACCGCCCTAGCGATTCCTATGATGAATAGAGAAATACATGTCACCAAGCAAAGTCGGAACAGGATTTCCAATCAGAAAGGTACTACTAATGTTGGTTTAGTTTATAGAAGATCCAAATATTACAACTTAGTAGGATTCTGTGATGCTGACTATGCTGGAGATAGAATAGAAAGGAAGAGTACTTCTGGAAGTTGTCAATTTCTTGGAAGTCACCTGATCTCATGGTACAGCAAGAAGCAAGCTACTATTGCCCTCTCAACAACAGTAGCAGAATATGTTGCTGCTGCTGGTTGTAGCACACAAATGCTCTGGATGAGAAGTCAGCTAGAAGATTATCAGATATATGAGAGTAACATTCCTATCTTCTGTGATAATACTTCTGCTATATGTTTATCTAAGAATCCTATCTTACATTCAAAAGCTAAACATATTGAGATTAAACATCATTTCATAAGGGACTATGTTCAGAAGGGTGTTATATCTTTAAACTTTGTGGATACAGACCATCAATGGGCTGATATCTTTACAAAACCCCTTGCTGAAGATATGTTTAAGTTCATTCTAAAGAATATCAGTATGGATTTATGCCCAGAATGAGAAGATGAGAAGATCTTATGTATGAGTATCTTCTGAAATGAGATTGGATTAGTCTTTTATAAGAAGTTCTGATTGTAATCAATTAGAAGTAGTGATTCAGTTATTACTAACGTTTCATTGTCTAAGTTCACTCAGAATCTCTTTAAAAGTAAAACAGCTGTAACTGGCTATCCAGATGGTAAACACGTGTTCACTATCTCTGGACAAGCGTGCGTGCAGTTGAGGGGACGCCTACTTAGGTAACTGTGCAAATCCCTTCTTTTGTCATTATTATCTCTCCTCACGTCATGTAACATTAAATGCCATTCATCATTTCTTTTATTGTCCTTTACGTTTTTATATCCGTCAAACGTTTCCCTTCCCTAGAACGTTTTCCTTCCCCACATTCCCTTTATTTATTTCTCCATTTCTTTGCATTCCTCAATCAATCTTTGTGCTCTCGCTTTCTTTCTCTCACTTTTCTATGAATATTTTTTTGCATAAACCTTAGTTTATTCATCTTCAACCTAGAATTCACCATGAATCCGTCTTCAAGTTTCTCTCAAGAGGTTTCTCCACTGAAAACTTGCTTCAGTCCTCCATCAGTAATGGAAGTTATGTGCAAATCTCATGTGGACGCTGATGATTTGGGTGCTTATGGTTTCAACCAAGATGCAAAGGCGGAGGCTCAAGGATGGTCGATCTATATGAATAGAACGGTTGGAAGGGTTGTCTGGTTCCAGGTTGAGAAACAAATCTCGGGGATCACTAACATTGATTCCAAGACGGATCTCTCAAGATTCCAAGTAGTCTCGAGTCTGATCTCTTCTGTGATGCTGTTATCAACATTTATCCAAAGGAAGAAGACTTTCTTGAGATATTGGATGACGTTAAGGATCATGTTCTTGACTTCTATGTTAAGAGAAAGCCCCGTTTGAGACATTAGCTCTCCTCCTGTGAACTGTCTCTCACTTCCTCCTTGAATTCATGCATCTCTCCTATAGTGGAGATTCTAGTCTGGACAGGCATGCAGAGTTTCAAGCTTTCATGGCTGAACAAACTGAGAAGACCGCAAGGATTCATGATATGTTAGCTAGGATTATGTCTAAGCTAGGGTTGTAGTTCTTAAGTCTTTGTAGTTTTCTTTCCTTGTTGCATTTGTTTTCTGCATACATCTTTTGTAATCCTGCTTGTTTAAATCAATGAAAATTTTAATTCTGTTTCTTTCCTTTGTCGTTTTCTACATCTGAATCTTTTATATTCTTTTTGATGTTATGACAAAAAGGGGGAGAAAATATATGATAAATGATCTGATTAATATTATCAGTTACCGGGTAAAAAGACCCCACATTACTAACAGAACTTGCAAAGTTCTATGTTTTTAAGTTGTGTTGTTGCAGGAATTGAAGATTCTCTTTAAAGATCAACATAAGAAGCAACAAGATGAGTCAAGCCCTTGGATTCTTGAAGCAAGCTGAGTGCTATGAAGCTTCAGAATCAGAAGCAAAAAGGAAGAATGTTCAGATATTCTGATGATAGAATATGATCTGATTCTGAATGTCTATTTGTTATGATACATTCTATATGGCTTATATGGCTCTGATACATATTATGTGTTCTGAAACATATTTTATGTTCTGATTCATTCATGCTGACTTTTGTCGTTTAGTTTTGTTCTGTAACATTTCAGGATGTAGAGATGCTCTGATAAAGCTCTGGTACATTCAACAATGTTCTGATACAATCTAGCATGAAGTGATGTAAGAAGAAATTCAAGCTCTGAAGCTGTCCCAATGGAAGCAAGAATCAGAAGCTGTGAATGTTCTGAAGATCAATGAAATTCAAGTTCTGAAGCTGTCCGATGGAAGCAAAAGTCAGAAGCTGTGAATGTTCTGAAGATCAAAGAAATTCAAGTTCTGAAGCTGTCCGATGGAAGCAAAAGTCAGAAGCTGTGAATGTTCTGAAGATCAAAGAAATTCAAGTTCTGAAGCTGTCTGATGGAAGCAAAAGTCAGAAGCTGTGAATGTTCTGAGGATCTAAAGAAATTCAATGTTCTGAAGCTGTCCTATGGAAGCAGAAATCAGAAGTAATGAATGTTCCGAAGATCAAGCACTGTGAACGTCTCTACCGAAATAATCAGGGAAGTCTTTTATTATTAAAATTCTTCTAGTATTAATTTCAGGGGGAGATTATTCATCTCAGGGGGAGATTGTTAATCTCAGGGGGAGACATATTCACATGCTTATGCTATAGCTGTGTAATTTGTCTTTAGCCGTCTGCTCTTTCTGATCGCAAATTCATATCATTTATATATGTTTTTGTCATCATCAAAAAGGGGGAGATTGTTAGAACAAGATTTGTTCTGATCAATATTCTTAGTTTTGATGATAACAAGGATATGAATTTTGTGTGAGATAATGTGGTACTCTAATACATTGCAATTTCCCTTTCAGGAAATATATATAAAGAGTATGCACAAATCAGCGCTCAGAAGCTTTGTCTCATAAGGTTCAGCATGCAACATTAGAACATGGTCTGGCAAGACATCAGAAGATGGTCAAGGCAGAATCAGAATATGGGTCTATGGAAGCATCAGAAGAACTTGAGATCAGAAGCAGAAGCACTGAAGTTCTCATGGTATCACGCTCAGAAGCACTTCAAGGTCAGAAGACAAGAAGATGCTATGCACCAAGCTGTTTGACTCTGATGATATTCAAATATTTTATCCACAAACATCAGATCAGAAGAAAGTACAGGTGGCAGGCTACGCTGACTGACAAAAGGAACGTTGAAAGCTATTAAAGGCAACGTCAATAGACACAGCGTGAACAAGGCTCGAGGTAGTTGACAAAAGCGTGAAACATTAAATGCAATGCTGTACGGAATACGCAAAGCATTAAATGCGCCCAACGGTCATCTTCTCAAGTGCCTATAAATATGAAGTTCTGATGAGAAGCAAGGTTGATGATTTGCTAACAATTAACTTGCTGAAACGCTGTTCAAACTAAAAGCTCAGAAACTTCATCTTCATCAAAGCTCACTACATTGCTGTTGTAATATATTAGTGAGATTAAGCTTAAACGTTAAGAGAAATATCACTGTTGTGATTATAGCTTTTCAGAAGCATTGTAAAACTCTTATTTTATTACATTAATTTGTAAGTAACTAGAGTGATCAAGTGTTGATCAGGATACTCTAGGAAGTCTTAGCTTGTGTCTAAGTAGTTGTAATTAGAATGATCACGTGGTGGTCAGGATACTCTAAGAAAGTCTTAGCTTGTGTCTAAGCATTTGTTCCTGGAGTGATCAGGTTGTGATCAGGATACTCTAGAAGACTTAGTCGCGGACTAAGTGGAAAACAATTGTAATCTGTTGCGATTAGTGGATTAAATCCTCAGGTGAGGTAAATCACTCCGTGGGGGTGGACTGGAGTAGTTTAGTTAACAACGAACCAGGATAAAAATAACTGTGCATATTGTTTTTATCGTTCAAGTTTTTAGACTACACTTATTCAAACCCCCCCTTTCTAAGTGTTTTTCTATCCTTCAACATATGGTATATGGAATGTGTTTGGATGATTAGCTTGGACAGAATTGGCCTGGAATTGATTTTGGCATGATAAGGCTAGTGTTATGCATAGTTGGGAAGTAAGGTAGTGATTCTGAGTTCTTGGTGTTTTTGGGAGGTTTCAATGGTTCAAAAAACTTCCATATGATATTTGGGAAGTGTTACAAGCATCACTTTGCCTAGAATTTCAAAGGTTTAGAGGTTGAGAACTTTACCTCTTTGAAAACTATGAAACTTGCAATTCAAGAAAGGAAGAGAAAACCTATGCTTATGAGGTTTTGGTGTGATTTTGAATGAAGTTTGGACCTCTATTTATAGGCCAAGGATTCTGAATACAAAGCCTTGCAAGTTGATCAAAGAATGGTGATTTGGCATTTGGAGATAAAATGGAATCTTTCACATTAAATGGAAATGGTTAAAATGACTTAACCATGGTTAAACTTCCAAGCTTCTTATCTCCTTCCATTCTGATCTTCAAATCAGAAAATATCTCTCAATTATTGCATTGATGTATCATTACTTGCATTATAGGTCATATAGTGTTGAAACATAGTGAAAATGGTTTGAAACTTCATGCATAATGTTCACTAATGTCAAAATTCAAAACCATAGCTATGCTTCATATTTTTTCATGCTCTTGGACATTTTGGAAAGCTCATGTTATGTACTTCAAAACCCTAGTTGAAAGTTTCTTCAAGACCCTTAAGGAAATGAGTGAAAAAGATCCATGAACTTTGAAGAAAGTGAGATTTTAAGTGCATTTTTCAAAAGATACCAACTTTGAAGCTCCATATCTCTTAAATGGTTGATCTTTTGGAAAAACATTTTATGTGACAAAGTTGTTTATTGGATCAAAATCTACAACTTTCATGTTGGAAGTTTTTTTCAGTTTGTAGGTGAAATTTTGAGTTATTCCCTTCCAAAGTTTGGAAAAAACCATTGAAAAACACAGAAAATTTTCTAAGTATGAAAGTCAAACTTTTGACTTTTTGATTCTTGATTGATTTTCTTGATTTTCCTTGATCAAATGACTTCATATATCATATATTGATGATTTAAAACTTCAAAAGTCATGGTTGACCAAAATTTCCAAAAAGTCAATGGTGATCTTGTACAGTTGACTTTTTCAGACGAATCGCGTTTCTGGAGATTTCAAATGAACCAAGCTATCCTTACCAAATGAATGGTATGAATGGATCACATTGAGTTATTGGAGGATCTTGAGCCATAGTTTAAGTTGTGGCACCATGTTCTGATTAAAAAGTCAGTGGTTCAGGTGAATTAGGTCAAAAACCCTAATTGTCGACCTGATGAGATTGATGACTGTGGATCTTTAATTGAGATACAATTTCCATTGGATATTTCCATAGGGATTATTTGAAGATAATTGAAACTTTTGAATGATCCCCTGGAGCTTTTTAGGGTCTCCCAAATGTGATCCCTGATTTCAGTCCCTGATAGTTCAAAACCCTAATCTGATGATTTGAAATTTCACTGTTGATCAATCCTTGTGTGAGATGTCTTGAGTCAATAGATTAGGTCAAAAATGATGTACTTGGGGTCTTGAGGTCATGTCCCAAGTCATTAGGTCAAATCCTGAGCAAAAGTCAGGAGTTTACTGTCTTCAGTAAAAACCCTAATCTGGTTGATTCAGAACTTTTGAGCTTGTTGAAATGAATCTTCGAGGACCAAATGTTGACTGTTGATGAAGATGATTCATTTGAGATTATGGGAGAACAAAACACTAATTGATTGTTACTTGTACTGATGAGTGATTTCTTGATTAAACCCTGCTGAGTCACAAGCAGCAAACACAAGCTATGCAATTTGTTAGAGATGCAAATGATGCATATGCAAATGATATGAGGTGGTATCTTAGGTCAAAAATTGGGGTATGACACAAAGCATAGTTGGAGAGGTATCCGAAAGGGGAGCTTAAGGTTTAATGTTCTAGCAGAAACTTGTCGCGTCATGTGAATACCAGACCAATTGTTTCTTGATCAATACAAATGGATATCTCACGTATGAACACCGGTGTGCCTGGAAGGTCATTTTCTCTTGTAATTGTCGCTTGAGGTCAAGCAAAAGTTTAAGTTTGGGGGAGTTAGGATTTACTCTTTCAATTTTCTTTTTATGTTTTTGTTATGATGTGTAAAACCAAACATTGAGTTCTTCCCAAATTTTGACCGAAATTTTAATTTTTGTTGAAGAGTTTTGACCTTAAAGAGAGATTGGGAATAGTATATAGAGATGAAGGGAGGATTGTTTAAGGACAGGAAATTCGAAATAATGTGACAAGAAGAGGTTTGTTTTAACACCCTTGGTTCCCTAAAAGAAATACGAGTCTAACGTGTAGATTTGCACCATAGTACTTGTCTCCTGAGAAGTACTCCTCGAGTAGTTTATTGATACAGTTTGGCATAATTCAGATTCCCATGCATGATGACTGGTTGAGAAACAAAATTGATAAAGTTGGCACCAGATGATGAAAAGGTGGTAAAAGGCAACCGACTCGCTAAGTTGGGTAACCCTCACCCGGTTATTCAGCCCAAAGGAGGTTGATCCCCAAACGTCGTCCAAAAAGGACAATATATAACTGCAAAGTTTGAAAATGCAGTGCCTTAATGTGATTGTCCGAATGAAAGAGAAAATAAAAAGCCTTGATTCGTTTCATGCATGTGATGATCATTATAAGAAATGCAGTGCCTTAATGTGATTGTCCGAATGAAAGAGGAGGAAAATCGGAAAGAAACTTAAGTGCAAAGCATAGTTGGAGAGTGACCGGTCACGATTCTCACTATGTCTTTGTCACTTTCCTGATGATAATCCAGGTATTTTGCACTGCTTAATGTCATAGTGTAGTCTTTTTAAGCTGTTTAAGTAGTTTTGTTTGTTTTTGCAAGTTTTATCCGTTTGTTAGTTTTCGAGTTTATTTTCCCCTTTTATGCGTTGGTTTGGTTGTTTAATGGTATTTCAGATCTAGGAGATTCTTCACGCGACCCAGTGCAAGAAATGTCGGAGGTAAAGAGCAAGATAAAGAAGAAAAGATAAAGTCAGTGGTGCAACACGGGCGCCCGTGTTGAGTAACACGACCCGTGTTGCTGGGCATGCAAGGAAGAAGGAAAAGTGGAAAGCAGTGGTGCAACACGGGCACCCGTGTTGCCTAACACGACCCGTGTTGCTTCTACTGAGCACAAGTTTGTTTTTAAGAGATCCAGAGGACCAACACGGGCACCCGTGTTGCCTAACACGACCCGTGTTGGCTTGTTACGCAGATTTTCATGTTTTTATGATTTTCACTCAAAACGTGATCCAGAAGGGCGTTTTGGTACTTTCCGACTTAAAAAGAAGGGTTTGCAATATATAGTGGAGGATTGAGAAGAGAAGGGGTATCTTTTACACAACCAAAGGAATTGAATCTGAAGCAGAGCAAAGTATGAGATTATTGGAGAAGAGAGATCATTCATGAGCAAGAGCAATTGAAGATCACAAATTCCCCAATTATTTGTAATGTTTAACTTTGATACTTTTGAATTTCTTTTGAACAATATGAGTAGCTAAACCCCCCAATGCTAGGGGGGTGTCCCTGATTTGGTTTGTAATAACTTTGATATTCTGATTTGATCGACTTCATGTTTATGTTATTCAATTCGATTTTATACTATTTTTAATGCCTTCTTTATCGGACCAATAAAGATTGTTCTATGACTAACAATTTGCCTGCTTGCAATTGTTAAGGTTTGTATTAAATTGAACCATAGTAGATATCACCTAGGACTAGGGATACCCTATGGTCACTAAGAACTCTTGATAGAAAACAAGCTTGGTTTTATCTGTTTTCTCTAAGGACTTAGGTTTATAGATGAATAACCAAAGGTTTGCCCAATAAGGATTTAGGGGCAAACACTCTAAAGATTTAGTAATTGAATATCATGAACTTGTTGAAAAGATCTCAAATAAGAATTCAGGGTTATTACAGAGCAAATTACACACCTTGCCTTGGCATTTACTCATATTAGTGAAAAAGGCTTAAATTTACATTCTGCTATTTTTATTTAAAAATTATAACTCAATCAAAAACACCAGTTGACTTTTTATTTAATTGAATAATTATAAAACTTATATTCCAATGCAGTCCTCGAGATCGATACTTGGTTTTTAACCTTTTATTACTACTTCGTAAAAATAGTACACTTGCTGTTTTTCCGATCAAGTTTTTGGCGCCGTTGCCGGGGATTGCCAAATATAAGTTAAATAATAATTCAATTGAATTTTTGTTGCTCTGCAACCAAAATTTTATTTTCTGTTATTTGAATTGCTCATACTAATATTCATCTAATCTTTGTATGCGAGGTAAGGCCTCAGCTGAACTTCTTTTTGACGCAGAACCAGAAAGATTATTTCGAGCAAGACGCCGAGAAGCTAAACAAAGAGAACTGGAAGCAAAAGAAGAACCGCTGATAGTTTCAGATCCCGAAACAGAGAAGACTCATTCAATACATTCTGAGCATTCAGATTCTGAACCTGAAACTATGGCCGAAGACCCACCTCCTGTGGAAAGGCTTTTAGGTGATTATGGAAGAGCAAATGCACCTCTTGGCCGGATGACAATTGTTAACCAACCGGTCAATGTTGCCCATTTTCAGCTACACCCGGCAACAATCAGACAACTTGAAAAGAAACCATTCTCTGGAAGGATCAATGAAGATGCAAATAAGCACTTACAAAGGTTTCTTACTATGACAACGTCATTAAAGATAGAGGGGCATTCTGAAGAGGCCAAGAAATTGGTGATGTTTCCATTTACATTGTCAGACGATGCTGAAGAGTGGTTTTACTCTTTACCTGCTGGAAGTATCACAACTTGGCAACAAATGGAGACAACATTTCTGAATGAATATTTTCCAGCTTCTGTGTATATCCGCAAGAGGTATGATATAGTTAATTTCAAACAGAAGGAAGGAGAATCACTTGGAGATGAATATAAAAGATTCAAGCGGTTGTTGGTTGCATGTCCTACTCATAACATGGATGCAACCGAGCAAATGCAGAATTTTGTGAATGGTCTTAAGCTTAAGACTAAACAACTAATTGACAAAGCTGTTGGTGGTTCAACGAATTTTAAAACAGCCACTGAGATAAAGAAGATCATTGATGCTATTGCAGCAGACGAACACTTAGAGCTGTATGACCGCAGTGTAAATCAACCAGAAGGGTTAGTTGATTTGAAGTTGACGAATCAAGTTGTTAAGATAGAAGAGCAGATTGCAGCTGAAGTTGAGCGTAGAATGAAACAAATGGCTCTTGAAAAACAAACGGTGGCTCAAGTTCAGCCGGTTCAACCGATTCAAGCAGTGAATTGTGAAATATGTGGAGGACCTCACTTTGCCGTGCATTGTGTGGTAACAGCCCAGCAGGTGGAAGAATTCAACTTTTTGAAACAGAACAACCCTTACTCTAATACTTACAATCCAGGATGGAAGAATCATCACAATTTCTCCTGGAAAGATCAACAAGGGAACGTTCCAAAACAAGGGGCTACTCCTTATCAAGGTCTTCCACAACAACAGCAGCAATATAGGCCACCACAACAACAACCATATCAACAGCCGTATCAGCAACCTCAACAACAATTCCAGCAACAAGGGCAAAGAAAAGCAGATTGGGAGATCGCCATTGAAAAAATGGCTGCTCAAAGCTCCCAATTTCAAGAAGAAACAAGAAGTAATTTTCGGAATACAGGAGCATCAATTAAAAATCTTGAAATTCAAATGAGTCAAATAGCACAACAATTGGCAAGCCCTCAGCAACCTGGTGCTCTTCCTAGTGCCACAGTTACAAACCCCAAAGACCATAATAATGTGAGCGCTATAGTAACTAGAAGTGGTAAAGCGAAAGAAGTTGTTGAGGAGATTGCTAAAGAAGGAGTGCCATTGCTTGAAGTAGATGTAGAAATAAAAGAGAATGAAGCACAAGTGGAAGACTTAGGTGTGTTGGAACCAACAACTAAAGGGAAGACTAGTGAACAAAAACCGCAAATCAAATTACCCTTTCCAACAAGAAATAAGAAGAAAGGGCAGCACGAGAAAAACTTTCAAAAATTCTTGGAAATGTTTAAGAAACTTGAGTTGAACATACCATTCCTGGAGGCGTTAGAACAAATGCCTACATATGCCAAGTTCATGAAAGATATCATCTCCAAGAAAAGGATAACCGATTGTGATCCAATTATTCTAACCGAAACTTGTAGTGCTATTTTGCAGGGTATGAAGATTCCGGTGAAGAAGAAAGACCGAGGCTCTGTAACTATTCCTTGTACGATTGGGGATAGATCATTTAAAAAGGCTCTTATTGACTTAGGAGCAAGTGTTAGCCTTATGCCGCTGTCCATCTACAAGAGATTGGTAATTGGTAAAGTTCAAGATACAAGAATGACACTCCAATTTGCCGATCATTCCGTAAAAAGACCGTACGGGATAGTAGAAGATGTGCTTGTAAAAATAGACAAGTTTGTGTTTCCAGTGGATTTTGTAATTTTAGAGATGCCAGAAGATGAAGAAATTCCGATCATTTTGGGGAGACCATTCTTAGAGACCGGGAGATGTTTGATAGACATAGAAGAGGGCACGATGACCTTGAAGGTGTATGATGAAGAGTTAAAAATTGATGTGCGAAACACCATGAAATACAAGGATGATGTTGCTACTAGTCAACATATTGAGGTGATTGATCAAATTGTTCACAATGAGAATGCTTTGAAGTCACAACAATTACCTTTAGAAAGAGTGTTGAGTTTATCAATTTTCAACGAAACTGAAGAGGTTGACGAAGAAGAGATAGAAGTGTTGAATATGATGGAGGCAAAACCTTTCTTTAAAAGTTCTCGACAAAATCGGTGGGAGGATTTAAGGCAACCATTAGTAGAGGAAAAGAAAGATGAACCAAAGAAGGGGGCTGAATTGAAACAACTACCGGAGAACCTCAAATATGTTTTCCTAGACACAGAAAACAAATGTCCGGCTATCATAAGTTCACACCTTGAAGTTATCCAAGAGAACAAACTTGTTGAAGTTCTGAAAAAGCACAAAAGGGCCATGGGATGGTCGATTGACGATTTGAAAGGTATTAGTCCTACGGTTTGCATGCACAAAATTCTCATGGAGGATGATCACAAACCGGTAGTCCAACCTCAACGGAGGTTGAATCCAGCAATGAA
Source organism: Vicia villosa (assembly GCF_029867415.1). NCBI lineage: Eukaryota > Viridiplantae > Streptophyta > Magnoliopsida > Fabales > Fabaceae > Vicia > Vicia villosa. The sequence continues at coordinate 30,168,609 of NC_081186.1, read as the reverse complement.
GGAAGTAGTCAGAAAAGAAGTGGTGAAATTATTAGATGCGGGGATGATCTACCCTATATCTGATAGTGCTTGGGTGAGTCCTGTACATGTAGTGCCGAAAATGGGAGGAACTACAGTAATAAAAAATGAGAAAAATGAGTTAATCCCTACAAGGACAGTAACAGGATGGAGAGTTTGCATCGATTACAGAAGGCTAAACCTGGCGACAAGAAAGGACCACTTCCCGTTACCTTTCATAGACCAAATGCTAGAAAGGTTAGCGGGTCATGATTACTATTGCTTCCTCGATGGGTATTCGGGGTATAATCAAATTGCGGTCGCACCAGAAGATCAAGAAAAGACGGCTTTCACTTGCCCGTTTGGTATTTTTGCCTATAGAAGGATGCCATTCGGGTTATGTAATGCCCCAGTTACTTTTCAAAGATGCATGCAAGCCATCTTTGATGATATGCTTGAAAAGCATATGGAAGTATTCATGGACGACTTCTCAGTTTTTGGTAAGTCTTTTGATAACTGTTTAACTAATCTTGCTCTTGTGTTAGAAAGATGTCAACAAACCAACTTGATCCTCAATTGGGAGAAGTGTCACTTCATGGTGCGTGAAGGTATAGTGTTGGGTCACAAAATTTCCCACAAAGGAATAGAAGTTGACCAAGCAAAAATAGAAGTCATATCTAAGCTACCACCACCAATGAATGAGAAAGGTATTCGAAGTTTCTTAGGGCATGCGGGTTTCTACCGCCGGTTCATAAGAGATTTTTCTAAAATAGCTAAACCCTTAACTACTCTGTTGGTTAAGGACAGGGTTTTTAATTTTGATAATGAGTGTGCCGTAGCATTTGAAACAATTAAGAAAAAACTAGTTTCGGCACCAATTGTTGTGGCCCCAGATTGGTCTCTCCCTTTCGAGATCATGTGTGATGCAAGTGACATTGCAGTAGGGGCGGTTCTAGGACAGCGTAGGGACAAATTGTTACATGTTATTTACTATGCTAGTCATGTTTTAAACCCTGCACAGATAAATTACGCAACAACTGAAAAAGAGTTGCTTGCTGTTGTTTATGCCTTTGATAAATTCAGGCAATATCTGTTGGGTTCCAAAGTTATTGTTTACACTGACCATGCTGCTTTGAAGTATCTTTTTGCCAAACAGGATTATAAGCCAAGGCTTCTGAGATGGATCTTACTCCTTCAGGAGTTTGATGTGGAGATTCATGATAAAAAAGGATGCGAAAACACAGTTGCAGACCACCTTTCCCGAATATCACCTATCGAGGAAACAGAGAAAAAACGCCCAATACAGGATGAATTCGCAGATGAGCATATCCTTGCTGTTAATGGTGCATCTTGGTTCGCCGATTATGCAAATTATCTGGTAGGTGGGGTAATCCCAGAAGATTTTGATTCTAACCGCAAGAAAAAGTTTCTACATGATTGCAGGTTCTATTTATGGGATGACCCTTTCCTATACAAGAAAGGGATAGATGGTTTGGTCAGAAGATGCGTACCAGAAGAGGAACAAAGGGATGTACTAAAAGCATGCCATGACTCAGACTATGGGGGACACTTTAGTGGAGATAAAACTGCAGCGAAAGTCTTACAATCTGGATTATACTGGCCGACCTTATTCAAGGATGCTCACCACGTGGTTCGAGAATGTGACAGATGTCAAAGAACAGGTAACATCTCAAAGCGAAATCAGATGCCTCAGAATGCTATGTTGGAAGTGGAACTGTTTGACTTATGGGGGATTGATTTTATGGGACCGTTCCCACCATCCTTCGGGAAGAATTATATCTTGGTGGCAGTTGACTACGTATCAAAGTGGGTGGAAGCTGTAGCCTTACCCACCAATGATGCGAAAGTGGTTGTGACTTTTCTCAAGCATAACATCTTCTCTAGGTTTGGAGTACCCAGAGCGCTAATCAGTGATGAAGGTACTCACTTCTTAAATAAACTAATGGAGAATTTGCTAAAAAAATACAATGTGAAACACAAGATCGCCACCCCATATCATCCTCAAACAAGTGGGCAAGTCGAGGTTTCTAACAGGCAAATAAAACAAATTCTGGAAAAAACTGTTAGTGCCTCTTGCAAAGACTGGTCGACCAAGCTAGATGACGCTCTCTGGGCATACAGAACAACGTACAAGACCCCGATAGGTATGTCTCCGTATCAATTGGTGTATGGGAAGGCATGCCACCTACCGCTCGAACTCGAACACAAAGCGTTTTGGGCTACCAAATTCCTAAACTGTGATTTTCTGAAAGCCGGTGAAGCTCGTACAACTCAACTTCACGAACTGGAAGTGTTCCGCAATCAAGCATACGAGAATGCCAAAATCTACAAGGAACAAACAAAAAGATGGCATGATCAGAGGATTCAGAAAAAGGAATTGCGGGAAGGTCAATTGGTATTTCTGTTTAATTCCAGGTTGAAACTTTTCCCTGGAAAGTTAAAGTCACGATGGTCAGGACCATTCCTAATTCACAAAGTATTCCCTCATGGAGCAATAGAATTAAAAAATCAAACCAACGGGGATACATTTAAAGTGAATGGACAGCGGGTGAAACCGTATTATCAAGGACAAGAAAGTGGCCTGATTCACAGTGTTCGTCTTACAGGATAAGATGAACGATCGTCGAGCCAAGTGACGTTAAACAAAGCGCTTCGTGGGAGGCAACCCACGGATTTTTCTAATGTATTCTCGTTGTTATCTTTTATGTGTGTTTTTTTTAATGTTTCAGGAAAAGCTAATCCCAATGGTGGTCACAAGGCGAGGAAAAACAAGAAAAAAATGAAGAAGAAAATTTTTGTGAAGTGGAACCAGGGGTGCAACACGGGTGGCCGTGTTGGGTAACACGGGCCGTGTTGCCCCAGACGAAATATGGAAAAAAGAAGAGAGAAAGGGTGAAAACAGTGGAGCAACACGGGTGGCCGTGTTGCACAACACGGGCCGTGTTGCGTCCACTGGGAGCAAGCTGTTTTCAGAAAAATAAATCAGTAAGGCAACACGGGTGGCCGTGTTGCCTGTGCGTGAAAATTTTTTCAAAAATTTTTATATGGGCCCATGGACCCCACCCATCCCACCTCTTTTCCATCCAATTAGAATCGAATACCCTCCTTTTTCTTATTATTTTATTTCCTCCTTCTTTCATAAACACTCTTCTTCAACCTCTCTCTCTCTCTCTCACAAAAACCTAAACCTCCATTAAAACAAATCTTAAAGCTCTCAACTTCCCCTTCTACACTACTCCAAACCCACATCAACCTTCACAAAAGTTATTCCACTCCTCACCCTCTTCAACCCTACGGTAACTTTTTCTTCTAATTCATAAATTTTTCGTTCTGTATTTTGTTTGTTCTCTTTCTTGTAGGTACTCATCATGCCACCAAAGAAAAGAACCAACACGGGTAAGCAAGTCGCTGAGTCTGCAGGCACTCGCAAAAGGCCGGTCCGCCAATCCAACCCGCATGACATTCTCTTTGAGGACCCCAAGCATCACCAAAGATATTTGAACCATGTCAAACGGAAGCTCATCCCCACAACGTATATCTGTGAAAACACTATGAATAACCTAGGCATTAAAATCGAAATTGATAGGCTATTTCATTCTGTGGGTATGCTGGAATTTATGTATATGGAGGCACCATCCTATGAACGCCTCACTCTTGAGTTTCTAAGCACAATAGAGTTTCATTTAGAAAGAAAGTGGAACGGGTCTATTAATTACTTCTTTGGTACTCTTAAGTTCCGCATGTTTAACCAAGCTCACGAGTTAACCGTAGAGGAGTTAGGGGGTATCCTCAAATTGCCCATCTATGGACCGGGGGCTGTTCCGGATGAATTCCCGGGACAACAATTTTGGGGCGATATCACAGGATTGGAGGCGTATGTCGCCGCGAGTGCTAAGTCCTCATGGATTCAGAATCCATGTATTCGCTATGCCCAGAAGGGTCTTGCATACACTGTATCTGGCCGGGGTGATAGTCATGGCGTTGCGACCATGAGGGAACTCTTTTTCCTCTATGCAATGCTTCATCATGATGTGCTTAATGCCGCCGCGTTCGTGGCTGATTTTCTAGGCAAGGTGGGTCGTGCCTCGTCGGGTGGAATTTCTGTGGGTGGTCTTATCACCCAAATTGCGGTTCATTTTGGTTACAAAGAATTATTGGACACTGACACTCCTATTGCAGGTAAAACTAAGATTGATATGGAGTCTCTTATTCATCAATCCATGATTACTATTTCTAATGGTGGATATTGGTTGACAAGCAGAAGTCGATTCTTGTTTGAATTACCTGACTCGGCAAAAGCCAGCACGTCTAATCGTGCTAACTGGCTCTACACTAATGTCGCTCCGGAAGGAGACGACCAAGATGTTGATTTTGATGCAGGTAATCAAGGAGACGGTGAAGACCCGACTCAGCATCAGTTCCCACAGGAGCCCTCTCATTTTAATACCCATGGTTCAGGATCCTCTTCTATGGCTCTGAATCAATGGGAATGGGTCCAATCTGAAATTGGGCATCTGCGAACTGAGCAAACCCGGCAGGGAGAATAGCAGACCCGTCAAGAAATAATGATCACTGATATGCATGAGATGATGCAACGTCTGATGTTGCAATTTCCACCCCCTCCTCAGTAGGTCTGGTATGTACCTCTCATGCTTGTGCAAAAACATTGCGGATAATGTTTCGTTCAGGTGTGGGGGGAGTTCTTTTATCGCTTTCACTATTTTCTTTTCATTTTCATTTTGATATCGTATCTCTTTTGAATTTGTCAGTATTTTATGATAGTTTGTGTGTTAGTTATGACATGTCAGTGCAGCATGCTGAAATTGTTAGTAGGAAAAGTGGTGAGAATTTGAGATAGTGAACCAAATCGCACCTCGCAGTGGTGAAAGGAACCCCCAAAAGGTTGGTACTGTTGATTTCAATGATTGGACGCGCTTTCAAGAATTGGACCCAATGATAGACTTGCAAACTCGGAGAGGTGATAAAGTGTACCAAGCAAGAAGTGTTTTCGGACCCTGTAAGCTTGACCAAACATGGTGAGGATCATAAAAAGCCAAATACAAAATCATCATGAGAGTTGTCAGGTATGCCATCGTCACTCTTGATTTGTGTAAGTTTTTGTTGAAATTTCTAATGCACATGTTTACACATTGAGGCACTTGTTTGTTTTACACCTGAACCTTTCAAGCCAACCTTTTCACGTTATCCCTTGTTAACCCCGTTTGAGCCATATAGCCTTTTGTTTGTTTCATACATGCATGAATTAACCCATAACCCAAACACTTCCTTACCCTGCTTAGATAAGAGTTGTTGTTGTTGCAAGCTGTGAAACAATTTAAGTTTGGGGTCGGTACACCGAAATCAGAAGAATAGATAAGTGCAAAAGAATAAAAAAAAAAGAAAAAAAAACAAAGAGAGAAAAAAAAAAAGAAATGAAAAATACAAAAAGGGAGCACTTACCTATAGAAGAAATTGATCTGAGAATAAAGATGCGCAAGAAAAGAGATATTCAAAGAAAGATATGAGTAGTTAGTCAAAGATCTTAAGAAACGGTGTCCGACATTTGTGATTGTGAACTTCGTACTAACACAGTGAGCGAGATAATAACTCTGATTCTAAGCCAAAAGCCTCTAGTTCTCCCGTTTGTTTGTTCATCCCACCTTGTCCCTTAGCCCCGTTACAACCTTAAAAGACCTCAGAAAGTGTGTCGTGTGCGCATGAGATGAAGATAAATGTTATACAAATCTATGAGTTGACTGTGCATGCCTTGATCATTGAGTGCAAACACTTTAACCTGAGAGTTTTGGTGAGAGTGTGAATAAGCTTACAGGTAAAGAGACACCGCAATGTGGAAGTATAACGGAGTCACTATATTCGGGGAAGAAGGAAATCATTGAAAGTTCAAGAAAAGGGAAGTGCGAAAAATCTCAGCAGTAATGTGGTAAGATATCTGTGAATAATTTGGGGGGGACCTTACTTGTTTCTCGAGCATCGCTTGAGGACAAGCAATGAAATAAGTTTGGGGTTGTGATCGGTCACGATTCTCACTATGTCTTTGTCACTTTCCTGATGATAATCCAGGTATTTTGCACTGCTTAATGTCATAGTGTAGTCTTTTTAAGCTGTTTAAGTAGTTTTGTTTGTTTTTGCAAGTTTTATCCGTTTGTTAGTTTTCGAGTTTATTTTCCCCTTTTATGCGTTGGTTTGGTTGTTTAATGGTATTTCAGATCTAGGAGATTCTTCACGCGACCCAGTGCAAGAAATGTCGGAGGTAAAGAGCAAGATAAAGAAGAAAAGATAAAGTCAGTGGTGCAACACGGGCGCCCGTGTTGAGTAACACGACCCGTGTTGCTGGGCATGCAAGGAAGAAGGAAAAGTGGAAAGCAGTGGTGCAACACGGGCACCCGTGTTGCCTAACACGACCCGTGTTGCTTCTACTGAGCACAAGTTTGTTTTTAAGAGATCAAGAGGACCAACACGGGCACCCGTGTTGCCTAACACGACCCGTGTTGGCTTGTTACGCAGATTTTCATGTTTTTATGATTTTCACTCAAAAAGTGATCCAGAAGGGCGTTTTGGTACTTTCCGACTTAAAAAGAAGGGTTTGCAATATATAGTGGAAGATTGAGAAGAGAAGGGGTATCTTTTACACAACCAAAGGAATTGAATCTGAAGCAGAGCAACGTATGAGATTATTGGAGAAGTGAGATCATTCATGAGCAAGAGCAATTGAAGATCACAAATTCCCCAATTATCTGTAATGTTTAACTTTGATACTTTTGAATTTCTTTTGAACAATATGAGTAGCTAAACCCCCCATTGCTAGGGGGTGTCTCTGATTTGGTTTGTAATAACTTTGATATTCTGATTTGATCGACTTCATGTTTATGTTATTCAATTCGATTTTATACTATTTTTAATGCCTTCTTTATCGGACCAATAAAGATTGTTCTATGATTAACAATTTTCCGGCTTGCAATTGTTAAGGTTTGTATTAAATTGAACCATAGTAGATATCACCTAGGACTAGGGATACCCTATGGTCACTAAGAACTCTTGATAGAAAACAAGCTTGGTTTTATCTGTTTTCTCTAAGGACTTAGGTTTATAGATGAAAAACCAAAGGTTTGCCCAATAAGGATTTAGGGACAAACACTCTAAAGATTTAGTAATTGAATATCATGAACTTGTTGAAAATATCTCAAATAAGAATTCAGGGTTATTACAGAGCAAACTACACACCTTGCCTTTGCATTTACTCTTATTAGTGAAAAAGGCTTAAATTTACTTTCTGCTATTTTTATTTAGAAATTATAACTCAATCAAAAACACCAGTTGACTTTTTATTTAATTGAATAATTATAAAACTTATATTCCAACGCAGTCCTCGAGATCGATACTTGGTTTTTAACCTTTTATTACTACTTCGTAAAAATAGTACACTTGCTATTTTTCCGATCAGAGAGGTATCCGAAAGGGGAGCTTAAGGTTTAATGTTCTAGCAGAAACTCGTCGCGTCATGTGAATACCAGACCAACTGTTTCTTGATCAATACAAACGGATATCTCACGTATGAACATCGGTGTGCCTGGAAGGTCATTTTCTCTTGTAATTGTCGCTTGAGGTCAAGCAAAAGTTTAAGTTTGGGGGATTTAGGATTTACTCTTGTAATTTTCTTTTTATGTTTTTGTTATGATGTGTAAAACCAAACATTGAGTTCTTCACAAATTTTGACCGAAATTTTAATTTTTGTTGAAGAGTTTTGATCTTAAAGAGCGATCAGGAATAGTATATAGAGATGAAGGGAGGATTATTTGAGGACACGAAGTTCGAAATAATGTGACAAGAAGAGGTTTGTTTAAACACCCTTGGTTCCCTAAAAGAAATACGAGTCTAATGTGTAGATTTGCACCATAGTACTTGTCTCCTGAGAAGTACTCCTCGAGTAGTTTATTGATACAGTCTGGCATAATTCAGATTCACATGCATGATGACTGGTTGAGAAACAAAATTTATAAAGTTGGCACCGTATGATGAAAAGGCGGTAAAAGGCAACCGGCTTGCTAAGTTGGGTAACCCTCACCCGGTTATTCAGCCCAAAGGAGGTTGATCCCCAAACGTCGTCCAAAAAGGACAAATATAACTGCAAAGTTTGAAAATTTCATCGGTAATTAAAAGTAGCAAATGTTGCTCGTTTGGTGCCAGAAAAGAAAAAAAAAGCCTTTATTCGTCTCATGCATGTGATGATCATTATAAGAAATGCATTGCCTTAATGTGATTGTTCGAATGAAAGAGGAGGAAAATCGGAAAGAAACTTAAGTGCAAAGCATAGTTGGAGAGGTATCCGAAAGGGGAGCTTAAGGTTTAATGTTCTAGCAGAAACTCGTCGCGTCATGTGAATACCAGACAAACTGTTTCTTGATCAATACAAACGGATAACTCACGTATGAACACCGGTGTGCCTGGAAGGTCGTTTTCTCTTGTAATTGTCGCTTGAGGTCAAGCAAAAGTTTAAGTTTGGGGGAGTTAGGATTTACTATTGCAATTTTCTTTTTATGTTTTTTTTATGATGTGTAAAACCAAACATTGAGTTCTTCCCAAATTTTGACCGAAATTTTAATTTTTGTTGAAGAGTTTTGATCTTAAAGAGCGATCAGGAATAGTGTATAGAGATGAAGGGAGGATTGTTTGAGGACAGGAAGTTCGAAATAATGTGACAAGAAGAGGTTTGTTTAAACACCCTAGGTTCCCTAAAAGAAATACGAGTCTAACGTGTAGATTCACACCATAGTACTTGTCTCCTGAGAAGTACTCCTCGAGTAGTTTATTGATACAGTCTGGTATAATTCAGATTCACATGCATGATGACTGGTTGAGAAACAAAATTGATAAAGTTGGCACCAGTTGATGAAAAGGCGGTAAAAGGCAACCGACTCGCTAAGTTGGGTAACCCTCACCTGGTTATTCAGCCCAAAGGAGGTTGATCCCCAAACGTCGTCCAAAAAGGACAATATATAACTGCAAAGTTTGAAAATTTCATCGGTGATTAATAGTAGCAAATGTTTCTCGTTTGGTGCCACAAAAAGAAATAAAAAGCCTTTATTCGTCTCATGCATGTGATGATCATTATAAGAAATGCAGTGCCTTAATGTGATTGTCCGAATGAAAGAGGAGGAAAATTGGAAAGAAACTTCAGTGCAAAGCATAGTTGGAGAGGTATCCGAAAGGGGAGCTTAAGGTTTAATGTTCTAGCAGAAACTCGTCGCGTCATGTGAATACCAGACCAACTGTTTCTTGATCAATACAAACGGATATCTCACGTATGAACACCGGTGTGCCTGGAAGGTCATTTTCTCTTGTAATTGTCGCTTGAGGTCAAGCAAAAGTTTAGGTTTGGGGGAGTTAGGATTTACTCTTGCAATTTTCTTGTTATGTTTTTGTTATGATGTGTAAAACAAAACATTGAGTTCTTCCCAAATTTTGACCGAAATTTTAATTTTTGTTGAAGAGTTTTGATCTTAAAGAGCGATCAGGAATAGTATATAGAGATGAAGGGAGGATTGTTTGAGGACACGAAGTTCGAAATAATGTGACAAGAAGAGGTTTGTTTAAACACCCTTGGTTCCCTAAAAGAAATACGAGTCTAACGTGTAGATTCACACCATAGTACTTGTCTCTTGAGAAGTACTCCTCGAGTAGTTTATTGATACAGTCTGGCATAATTCAGATTCACATGCATGATGACTGGTTGAGAAACAAAATTGATAAAGTTGGCACCAGATGATGAAAAGGCGGTAAAAGGCAACTGACTCGCTAAGTTGGGTAACCCTCACCTGGTTATTCAGCCCAAAGGAGGTTGATCCCCAAACGTCGTCCAAAAAGGACAATATATAACTGCAAAGTTTGAAAATTTCATCGGTAATTAAAAGTAGCAAATGTTGCTCGTTTGGTGCCAGAAAAAGAAAATAAAAAGCCTTGATTTGTCTCATGCATGTGATGATCATTATAAGAAATGCAGTGCCTTAATGTGATTGTCCGAATGAAAGAAGAGGAAAATCAGAAAGAAACTTAAGTGCAAAGCATAGTTGGAGAGGTATCCGAAAGGGGAGCTTAAGGTTTAATGTTCTAGCAGAAACTCGTCGCGTCATGTGAATACCAGACAAACTGTTTCTTGATCAATACAAACGGATATCTCACGTATGAACACCGGTGTGCCTGGAAGGTCATTTTCTCTTGTAATTGTCGCTTGAGGTCAAGCAAAAGTTTATGTTTGGGGGAGTTAGGATTTACTATTTCAATTTTCTTTTTATGTTTTTGTTATGATGTGTAAAACCAAACATTGAGTTCTTCCCAAATTTTGACCGAAATTTTAATTTTTGTTGAAGAGTTTTGATCTTAAAGAGCGATCGGGAATAGTATATAGAGATGAAGGGAGGATTGTTTGAGGACAGGAAGTTCGAAATAATGTGACAAGAAGAGGTTTGTTTAAACACCCTTGGTTCCCTAAAAGAAATACGAGTCTAACGTGTAGATTTGCACCATAGTACTTGTCTCCTGAGAAGTACTCCTCGAGTAGTTTATTGATACAGTCTGGCATAATTCAGATTCACATGCATGATGACTGGTTGAGAAACAAAATTGATAAAGTTGGCACCAGATGATGAAAAGGCGGTAAAAGGCAACTGGCTCGCTAAGTTGGGTAACCCTCACCCGGTTATTCAGCCCAAAGGAGGTTGATCCCCAAACTTCGTCCAAAAAGGACAATATATAATTGCAAAGTTTGAAAATTTCATCGGTAATTAAAAGTAGCAAATGTTGCTTGTTTGGTGCCACAAAAAGAAAATAAAAAGCCTTGATTCGTCTCATGCATGTGATGATCATTATAAGAAATGCAGTGCCTTAATGTGATTGTCCGAATGAAAGAGGAGGAAAATTGGAAAGAAACTTAAGTGCAAAGCATAGTTGGAGAGGTATCCGAAAGGGGAGCTTAAGGTTTAATGTTCTAGCAGAAACTCGTCGCGTCATGTGAATACCAGACCAACTGTTTCTTGATCAATACAAACGGATATCTCACGTATGAACACCGGTGTGCCTGGAAGGTCATTTTCTCTTGTAATTGTCGCTTGAGGTCAAGCAAAAGTTTAGGTTTGGGGGAGTTAGGATTTACTCTTGCAATTTTCTTTTTATGTTTTTGTTATGATGTGTAAAACCAAACATTGAGTTCTTCCCAAATTTTGACCGAAATTTTAATTTTTGTTGAAGAGTTTTGATCTTAAAGAGCGATCAGGAATAGTATATAGAGATGAAGGGAGGATTGTTTGAGGACAGGAAGTTCGAAATAATGTGACAAGAAGAGGTTTGTTTAAACACCCTTGGTTCCCTAAAAGAAATACGAGTCTAACGTGTAGATTCACACCATAGTACTTGTCTCCTGAGAAGTACTCCTCGAGTAGTTTATTGATACAGTCTGGCATAATTCAGATTCACATGCATGATGACTGGTTGAGAAACAAAATTGATAAAGTTGGCACCAGATGATGAAAAGGCGGTAAAAGGCAACTGACTCGCTAAGTTGGGTAACCCTCACCCGGTTATTCAGCCCAAAGGAGGTTGATCCCCAAACGTCGTCCAAAAAGGACAATATATAACTGCAAAGTTTGAAAATTTCATCGGTAATTAAAAGTAGCAAATGTTGCTCGTTTGGTGCCAGAAAAAGAAAATAAAAAGCCTTGATTTGTCTCATGCATGTGATGATCATTATAAGAAATGCAGTGCCTTAATGTGATTGTCCGAATGAAAGAGGAGGAAAATCAGAAAGAAACTTAAGTGCAAAGCATAGTTGGAGAGGTATCCGAAAGGGGAGCTTAAGGTTTAATGTTCTAGCAGAAACTCGTCGCGTCATGTGAATACCAGACCAACTGTTTCTTGATCAATACAAACGGATATCTCACGTATGAACACCGGTGTGCCTGGAAGGTCATTTTCTCTTGTAATTGTCGCTTGAGGTCAAGCAAAAGTTTAAGTTTGGGGGAGTTAGGATTTACTCTTGCAATTTTCTTTTTATGTTTTTGTTATGATGTGTAAAACCAAACATTGAGTTCTTCCCAAATTTTGACCGAAATTTTAATTTTTGTTGAAGAGTTTTGATCTTAAAGAGCGATCGGGAATAGTATATAGAGATGAAGGGAGGATTGTTTGAGGACAGGAAGTTCGAAATAATGTGACAAGAAGAGGTTTGTTTAAACACCCTTGGTTCCCTAAAAGAAATACGAGTCTAACGTGTAGATTTGCACCATAGTACTTGTCTCCTGAGAAGTACTCCTCGAGTAGTTTATTGATACAGTCTGGCATAATTCAGATTCACATGCATGATGACTGGTTGAGAAACAAAATTGATAAAGTTGGCACCAGATGATGAAAAGGCGGTAAAAGGCAACTGGCTCGCTAAGTTGGGTAACCCTCACCCGGTTATTCAGCCCAAAGGAGGTTGATCCCCAAACTTCGTCCAAAAAGGACAATATATAATTGCAAAGTTTGAAAATTTCATCGGTAATTAAAAGTTGCAAATGTTGCTTGTTTGGTGCCACAAAAAGAAAATAAAAAGCCTTGATTCGTCTCATGCATGTGATGATCATTATAAGAAATGCAGTGCCTTAATGTGATTGTCCGAATGAAAGAGGAGGAAAATTGGAAAGAAACTTAAGTGCAAAGCATAGTTGGAGAGGTATCCGAAAGGGGAGCTTAAGGTTTAATGTTCTAGCAGAAACTCGTCGCGTCATGTGAATACCAGACCAACTGTTTCTTGATCAATACAAACGGATATCTCACGTATGAACACCGGTGTGCCTGGAAGGTCATTTTCTCTTGTAATTGTCGCTTGAGGTCAAGCAAAAGTTTAAGTTTGGGGGAGTTAGGATTTACTCTTGCAATTTTCTTTTTATGTTTTTGTTATGATGTGTAAAACCAAACATTGAGTTCTTCCCAAATTTTGACCGAAATTTTAATTTTTGTTGAAGAGTTTTGATCTTAAAGAGCGATCGGGAATAGTATATAGAGATGAAGGGAGGATTGTTTGAGGACAGGAAGTTCGAAATAATGTGACAAGAAGAGGTTTGTTTAAACACCCTTGGTTCCCTAAAAGAAATACGAGTCTAACGTGTAGATTTGCACCATAGTACTTGTCTCCTGAGAAGTACTCCTCGAGTAGTTTATTGATACAGTCTGGCATAATTCAGATTCACATGCATGATGACTGGTTGAGAAACAAAATTTATAAAGTTGGCACCAGATGATGAAAAGGCGGTAAAAGGCAACCGGCTCGCTAAGTTGGGTAACCCTCACCCGGTTATTCAGCCCAAAGGAGGTTGATCCCCAAACGTCGTCCAAAAAGGACAATATATAACTGCAAAGTTTGAAAATTTCATCGGTAATTAAAAGTAGCAAATGTTGCTCGTTTGGTGCCAGAAAAAGAAAATAAAAAGCCTTGATTCGTCTCATGCATGTGATGATCATTATAAGAAATGCAGTGCCTTAATGTGATTGTCCGAATGAAAGAGGAGGAAAATCGGAAAGAAACTTAAGTGCAAAGCATAGTTGGAGAGGTATCCGAAAGGGGAGCTTAAGGTTTAATGTTCTAGCAGAAACTCGTCGCGTCATGTGAATACCAGACCAACTGTTTCTTGATCAATACAAACGGATATCTCACGTATGAACACCGGTGTGCCTGGAAGGTCATTTTCTCTTGTAATTGTCGCTTGAGGTCAAGCAAAAGTTTAAGTTTGGGGGAGTTAGGATTTACTCTTGCAATTTTCTTTTTATGTTTTTGTTATGATGTGTAAAACCAAACATTGAGTTCTTCCCAAATTTTGACCGAAATTTTAATTTTTGTTGAAGAGTTTTGATCTTAAAGAGCGATCGGGAATAGTATATAGAGATGAAGGGAGGATTGTTTGAGGACAGGAAGTTCGAAATAATGTGACAAGAAGAGGTTTGTTTAAACACCCTTGGTTCCCTAAAAGAAATACGAGTCTAACGTGTAGATTTGCACCATAGTACTTGTCTCCTGAGAAGTACTCCTCGAGTAGTTTATTGATACAGTCTGGCATAATTCAGATTCACATGCATGATGACTGGTTGAGAAACAAAATTTATAAAGTTGGCACCAGATGATGAAAAGGCGGTAAAAGGCAACCGGCTCGCTAAGTTGGGTAACCCTCACCCGGTTATTCAGCCCAAAGGAGGTTGATCCCCAAACGTCGTCCAAAAAGGACAATATATAACTGCAAAGTTTGAAAATTTCATCGGTAATTAAAAGTAGCAAATGTTGCTCGTTTGGTGCCAGAAAAAGAAAATAAAAAGCCTTGATTCGTCTCATGCATGTGATGATCATTATAAGAAATGCAGTGCCTTAATGTGATTGTCCGAATGAAAGAGGAGGAAAATCGGAAAGAAACTTAAGTGCAAAGCATAGTTGGAGAGGTATCCGAAAGGGGAGCTTAAGGTTTAATGTTCTAGCAGAAACTCGTCGCGTCATGTGAATACCAGACCAACTGTTTCTTGATCAATACAAACGGATATCTCACGTATGAACACCGGTGTGCCTGGAAGGTCATTTTCTCTTGTAATTGTCGCTTGAGGTCAAGCAAAAGTTTAAGTTTGGGGGAGTTAGGATTTACTCTTGCAATTTTCTTTTTATGTTTTTGTTATGATGTGTAAAACCAAACATTGAGTTCTTCCCAAATTTTGACCGAAATTTTAATTTTTGTTGAAGAGTTTTGATCTTAAAGAGCGATCGGGAATAGTATATAGAGATGAAGGGAGGATTGTTTGAGGACAGGAAGTTCGAAATAATGTGACAAGAAGAGGTTTGTTTAAACACCCTTGGTTCCCTAAAAGAAATACGAGTCTAACGTGTAGATTTGCACCATAGTACTTGTCTCCTGAGAAGTACTCCTCGAGTAGTTTATTGATACAGTCTGGCATAATTCAGATTCACATGCATGATGACTGGTTGAGAAACAAAATTGATAAAGTTGGCACCAGATGATGAAAAGGCGGTAAAAGGCAACTGGCTCGCTAAGTTGGGTAACCCTCACCCGGTTATTCAGCCCAAAGGAGGTTGATCCCCAAACGTCGTCCAAAAAGGACAATATATAATTGCAAAGTTTGAAAATTTCATCGGTAATTAAAAGTAGCAAATGTTGCTCGTTTGGTGCCACAAAAAGAAAATAAAAAGCCTTGATTCGTCTCATGCATGTGATGATCATTATAAGAAATGCAGTGCCTTAATGTGATTGTCCGAATGAAAGAGGAGGAAAATCGGAAAGAAACTTAAGTGCAAAGCATAGTTGGAGAGGTATCCGAAAGGGGAGCTTAAGGTTTAATGTTCTAGCAGAAACTCGTCGCGTCATGTGAATACCAGACCAACTGTTTCTTGATCAATACAAACGGATATCTCACGTATGAACACCGGTGTGCCTGGAAGGTCATTTTCTCTTGTAATTGTCGCTTGAGGTCAAGCAAAAGTTTAAGTTTGGGGGAGTTAGGATTTACTCTTGCAATTTTCTTTTTATGTTTTTGTTATGATGTGTAAAACCAAACATTGAGTTCTTCCCAAATTTTGACCGAAATTTTAATTTTTGTTGAAGAGTTTTGTTCTTAAAGAGCGATTGGGAATAGTATATAGAGATGAAGGGAGGATTGTTTGAGGACAGGAAGTTCGAAATAATGTGACAAGAAGAGGTTTGTTTAAACACCCTTGGTTCCCTAAAAGAAATACGAGTCTAACGTGTAGATTTGCACCATAGTACTTGTCTCCTGAGAAGTACTCCTCGAGTAGTTTATTGATACAGTCTGGCATAATTCAGATTCACATGCATGATGACTGGTTGAGAAACAAAATTGATAAAGTTGGCACCAGATGATGAAAAGGCGGTAAAAGGCAACTGGCTCGCTAAGTTGGGTAACCCTCACCCGGTTATTCAGCCCAAAGGAGGTTGATCCCCAAACGTCGTCCAAAAAGGACAATATATAATTGCAAAGTTTGAAAATTTCATCGGTAATTAAAAGTAGCAAATGTTGCTTGTTTGGTGCCACAAAAAGAAAATAAAAAGCCTTGATTCGTCTCATGCATGTGATGATCATTATAAGAAATGCAGTGCCTTAATGTGATTGTCCGAATGAAAGAGGAGGAAAATCGGAAAGAAACTTAAGTGCAAAGCATAGTTGGAGAGGTATCCGAAAGGGGAGCTTAAGGTTTAATGTTCTAGCAGAAACTCGTCGCGTCATGTGAATACCAGACCAACTGTTTCTTGATCAATACAAACGGATATCTCACGTATGAACACCGGTGTGCCTGGAAGGTCATTTTCTCTTGTAATTGTCGCTTGAGGTCAAGCAAAAGTTTAAGTTTGGGGGAGTTAGGATTTACTCTTGCAATTTTCTTTTTATGTTTTTGTTATGATGTGTAAAACCAAACATTGAGTTCTTCCCAAATTTTGACCGAAATTTTAATTTTTGTTGAAGAGTTTTGTTCTTAAAGAGCGATTGGGAATAGTATATAGAGATGAAGGGAGGATTGTTTGAGGACAGGAAGTTCGAAATAATGTGACAAGAAGAGGTTTGTTTAAACACCCTTGGTTCCCTAAAAGAAATACGAGTCTAACGTGTAGATTTGCACCATAGTACTTGTCTCCTGAGAAGTACTCCTCGAGTAGTTTATTGATACAGTCTGGCATAATTCAGATTCACATGCATGATGACTGGTTGAGAAACAAAATTGATAAAGTTGGCACCAGATGATGAAAAGGCGGTAAAAGGCAACCGACTCGCTAAGTTGGGTAACCCTCACCCGGTTATTCAGCCTAAAGGAGGTTGATCCCCAAACGTCGTCCAAAAAGGACAATATATAACTGCAAAGTTTGAAAATTTCATCGGTAATTAAAAGTTGCAAATGTTGCTCGTTTGGTGCCAGAAAAAGAAAATAAAAAGCCTTGATTTGTCTCATGCATGTGATGATCATTATAAGAAATGCAGTGCCTTAATGTGATTGTCCGAATGAAAGAGGAGGAAAATAAGAAAGAAACTTAAGTGCAAAGCATAGTTGGAGAGGTATCCGAAAGGGGAGCTTAAGGTTTAATGTTCTAGCAGAAACTCGTCGCGTCATGTGAATACCAGACAAACTGTTTCTTGATCAATACAAAAGGATATCTCACGTATGAACACCGGTGTGCCTGGAAGGTCATTTTCTCTTGTAATTGTCGCTTGAGGTCAAGCAAAAGTTTAAGTTTGGGGGAGTTAGGATTTACTCTTGCAATTTTCTTTTTATGTTTTTGTTATGATGTGTAAAACCAAACAGTGAGTTCTTCCCAAATTTTGACCGAAATTTTAATTTTTGTTGAAGAGTTTTGATCTTAAAGAGCGATCGAGAATAGTATATAGAGATGAAGGGAGGATTGTTTGAGGACAGGAAGTTCAAAATAATGTGACAAAAAGAGGTTTGTTTAAACACCCTTGGTTCCCTAAAAGAAATACGAGTCTAACGTGTAGATTCACACCATAGTACTTGTCTCCTGAGAAGTACTCCTCGAGTAGTTTATTGATACAGTCTGGCATAATTCAGATTCACATGCATGATGACTGGTTGAGAAACAAAATTGATAAAGTTGGCACCAGATAATGAAAAGACGGTAAAAGGCAACCGGCTCGCTAAGTTGGGTAACCCTCACCCGGTTATTCAGCCCAAATGAGGTTGATCCCCAAACGTCGTCCAAAAAGGACAAATATAACTGCAAAGTTTGAAAATTTCATCGGTAATTAAAAGTAGCAAATGTTGCTCGTTTGGTGGCAGAAAAAGAAAAAAAAAGACTTGATTCGTCTCATGCATGTGATGATCATTATTAGAAATGCAGTGCCTTAATGTGATTGTCCGAATAAAAGAGGAGGAAAATCGGAAAGAAACTTAAGTGCAAAGCATAGTTGGAGAGGTATCCGAAAGGGGAGCTTAAGGTTTAATGTTCTAGCACAAACTCGTCGCGTCATGTGAATACCAGACCAACTGTTTCTTGATCAATACAAACGGATAACTCACGTATGAACACCGGTGTGCCTGGAAGGTCATTTTCTCTTGTAATTGTCGCTTGAGGTCAAGCAAAAGTTTAAGTTTGGGGGAGTTAGGACTTACTCTTGGAATTTTCTTTTTATGTTTTTGTTATGATGTGTAAAACCAAACATTGAGTTCTTCCCAAATTTTGTCCGAAGTTTTAATTTTTGTTGAAGAGTTTTGATCTTAAAGAGCGATCGGGAATAGTATATAGAGATCAGGGAGGATTGTTTGAGGACAGGAAGTTCGAAATAATGTGACAAGAAGAGGTTTGTTTAAACACCCTTGGTTCCCTAAAATAAATACGAGTCTAACGTGTAGATTCGCACCATAGTACTTGTCTCCTGAGAAGTACTCCTAGAGTTGTTTATTGATACAGTCTGGCATAGTTCAGATTCGCATGCATGATGACTGGTTGAGAAACAAAATTGATATAGTTGGCACCAGATGATGAAAAGGCGGTAAAAGGAAACCGACTCGCTAAGTTGGGTATCCCTCACCCGGTTATTCAGCCCAAAGGAGGTTGATCCCCAAACGTCGTCCAAAAAGGACAATAAATAACTGCAAAGTTTGAAAATTTCTTCGGTAATTAAAAGTAGCAAATGTTGCTTGTTTGGTGCCATTAAAAGAAAATAAAAAGCCTTGATTCGTCTCATGCATGCGATGATCATTATTAGAAATGCAGTGCCTTAATGTGATGGTTCGAATGATAGAGGAGGAAAATCGGAAAGAAACTTAAGTGCAAAGCATAGTTGGAGAGGTATCCGAAAGGGGAGCTTAAGGTTTAATGTTCTAGCAGAAACTCGTCGCTTCATGTGAATACCGGACCAACTGTTTCTTGATCAATACAAACGGATATCTCACGTATGAACACTGGTGTGTCTGGAAGGTCATTTTCTCTTGTAATTGTCGCTTGAGGTCAAGCAAAAGTTTAAGTTTGGGGGAGTTTGATCAGTGGTTTTTACACGTTTATTTACCGTTGATTTTAGTCGTCTTTGCTTTATATTGTCAAGTGTTTTACTTCATTCTTCTTCATTTTATGTTTTGGTTATGTATTTTACTGTTTGCAGGCTCAAAGGAATAAGTCGAAACTAATCAATGCGAAAAAGTACAAAAAGGGAAATTTCGAAGGAAAAGAAAAATTAAGCTACATGAGGTCTGACACGACCACCTGTGTCACCTGAAACTGGTCGTGTTAGGATGAAGCGTGGCCAAGAAAATGCAAAAGAGATGAAAGTCACGGGGCTGACACGGCTCGTGTTAGCAAGTGTGAGATCTGGAAATTTTCAGCATGTTTCTCATTGTGACAGGTGTGTAGTATTTTGATCATAACTAAAGCTTCGTAACTCCGATTGACGCGGTTCCGGTGGCAAAATTTCACTAACGAAAAGGCCTACAACTTTGATGAAGAACTCAAAGCCAAATTCTGAAGTTATGGTCTGACACGGGCCGTGTTACCTGACACGGGCACCCGTGTCAGGAGGCCTGGGAGAAAAAAATCAAGTTTTAAGATGACAGAAGTCTGACACGGGTGCCCGTGTTGTCTGACACGGCCCGTGTCAGCATGTGACGCTGATTTTATGATTTTTTTCATATTTTTTACATGGGTTAAGCTGTGGGTTGCGTTTTGGGTACTTCTGATCAGTGGTTTTCACACATATATTTACCATTGTTTTTAAGTATTTTTAAGTTATGTTATTTAGTGTTTTATTTCATTATTCGTCATTTTATGCTTTGGTTGTATGTTTTAATGTTTTTCAGGCTCATATGAATAAATCGGGAAATAAGGAAGAAAAGTGGAGTTCTGAAGGCTGCACGGCCCGTGCAGAATCAAATGTCATCTCCCATCCAAAAACCAGAGAGTTTGCACAGGCGCCCGTGCAGCTTGGCACGGCCCGTGCAAGAAGGTCTGAAGCTTGAAGATTTTATTGGCAAAGTCTGGGAGTTGCACGGGCTGTGCAGACCTGCACGGCCCGTGCAGGTTGCGCGGACAAAATTTCTATTTTTTGGAATTTTTAAGTACACTCATCCGGAAGGGCATTTTTGGCATTTGACTTGGCTGTAATTGACCTAGACTATTTAAGTTAACTTCTAAAATCGCCAGGGGTACTTTTTGACTTTGGATTGTACGATAGAATTCAAGGGAAAGGAGAGATAGCATCATCAAGGATTGGGAAGACGAAGAGATTCAACGGTGGACACCATTGAAGATCAGAGTTCTCTTGATTGTTGTAATGTCTAAACTCTTTGATTTTGTTTTCTTGAATATTATGAGAGGCTAAACCCCCCAATGCCAGGGGGTGTCCCTGATTTGAATTGTAATGACTTTGAGTTCCGTATTTCTTTAATCAAGTATTCGTATTATGCAATTTGATTCTTTAATGTTTTTATGCTTTCTTTGTCGGCAAAACAAAGATTGATCTACGGTTAACAATTTGTAGGACTACGGTTGTTAAGGTTTTTAAACAATTAGATCTTATAGTTATCACCTAGGACTAGGGATATCGAAAGGTTATTTGAACATTCTTGATTAATTACATCTTTGGTTTCCAAACCTTTGTTTCTAAGGACTTAGGCATTAGGATTGCAACCCAAAAGGTTTTCACTAAGGACTTAGGAAAACACCCTTAAGAACAAATAGTTGCATCCTATGAACTTGTTAAAGAGATCTTTTTACAGAGTCATTATAAGGCAAATCATACACCTACCTTGGCATTATCCTAAATTATATCTAAAAGTTAAACTCTAATTTCAGCTTATTTTTATTAATTTTATTTGAATTCACTTATTGCATTATAACAAAAACAACTATATGCCATTTTGTTTAATTGACTATTACAATAATTTATATTTACTACGCAATCCTCGTGATCGATACTTGGGGTAAAACCCATTAGAACTACACCGGTAAAAATAGTACACTTGCTGAGTCTGCACTATTTAGAAGAGTTTTAACGATGAATTAGAGGACTTTTTGGCTGGGAGAAGATACAAGATTGAAGATTGGAGAACACGAGGGTTTGGGAGAGAAGAAGCTTTTCAAGAACGGAAGCGATTGAAGATCAACTTTCATCTCAATTTGATTGTATAATGTTTTTATGCTTTCTTTGTCGGATAAACAAGGATTGATTTACGGTTAACGATTTGCTGGACCGCGGTTGTAATGGTTTTTGTACGATTAGATTATAGTAGATATCACCTAGGAATAGGGATACCCTATAGTTACCGGTGAACTCTTGATAAAACAATTGCTTGATTTCATAATAAATCTCTAAGGAATTAGGATTCAGGTTGAATGTTCAAAGGTTTTCCCGCTAAGGAATTAGGGGAAAATATCCTAAAGGGCTGGTAATTGAATAGTATGAACTTGTTGAGGAGATCTAAATCCAAGGTTATTACAGGAACAATCACACACTTTACCCTAGCATAATACTCATATTTGTCAAAAAGCCAATTTACTTTTCTGCTTATGTTAATTATTGTTTAGACACAATTTGTAAACACAACTCCAACATTAGTTTTTGTTTAATTGAACTACAATTTGAACTCAATATTAACGTGCAGTCCATGAGATCGACATTCGGAGAATTTCCCTATTATTACTACAGAGGCAAAATAGTACACTTGCTATTTTACCGATCAATTTTGACAATCTGTTGGAACATGATTTCAAAACCAAGGCTGCAATGCTGGTACAAGGGTGGTCAAACTACTTTGAAAGATTGGTTGGACCCGTTTATCCCCTCTTGGTGATGGATTTCTGGACTCATGCAATAGTTACTCCAACTGCTATCATCTCCTTCGTATTAGGGCATGAAGTCGTTGTGACTGAGAAGATGATAAGGAAGCTTTATAGTCTTGATGACTCTGAAGGAATCACAGGTGCTATTCCTGGTAGAGTTGATTGGGAAAAAGTTGATAAAGAATTGTCTACTTCTTCTGGATCTGCATCTCATCAAACTACTTCGTTGAAGCCTTTCTACAGAGTTTGGGCTGAGATTATTCTGGGATTTCTTTATCATAGAAAGCGATCTCTTGCCTCTACGTATGTAAATCAGGATCATAAGTATGTAATTTTCTGCATTGGAAAAGGTACTAAGGTTAATCTCTAAAACATTCTATTTCAACATTTGAAGACAAATATTGAAGAATCAAGAGATGAAGAACGCAAGAAGTATCAGGATTTCAAGAAGAACACCATTCCTCTTGCCAGAATAATTTCAGACATTCTGATAGAAAGTGACTTATTGGATATTCTGAGAGTTGTTGGTACGCCCAAGTTCTTAACTGTCATTCAAGGACACATTCTGAATGCTTTTGATTTACAAAGGATGCTTTTGAATGAGAAGGTAACTACTACTCCAAGAATATTTCCAGATATTCTGACTAGAAGAATCCCTGTTGAAAGTTTCTCTCAATTGTTCAAAGAAGAGATTGACAAATCTGTTAAGCGTTATTTAAAGTCTTGTGTCAAAGCTCAATCTTCTGTTGATCCTGCGTGGATTCGAGGAAGAATTCTTCCATCTCTGGCTAAGTTGAAGAAGAAAGAGCAGAAGAAGGAAGAAAAGAGATTAAAGAGAAAGGTCTCAGAAGCAGGACCTAAGCCAGCTAAGAAGCAGAAGCAAAGCTATGATCCTCTCAAAGTACAATCTGATGAATACCGTGAGAAACGCATCAAGAAAGCTTTTCGTGCAGATGGTGCTGTATGTTCCTCTAAAAAAAATCCTCCTCCTTCTGAACCCCAAAATTCTTTCACCATTCCAAACAGTTTCCAACCACCTCCTTCTACCCATATTCTGAACCCTGAACCACTAAATGCCATTCCCCTAACACCTTCAGCAATTTCATCTTCATCCACTTTCACCACAGATTCTACATCTTCTCTAACCCATTCTTTACCTTCTAGAAAATCCAAACCCTACTTCCTTCTGTACCCTGATTATCAATTCACCTTTAACCCTCCTGAACCATCTATTGATGTCTGTTTTGACCTTTTCATGCTTAAATTCAGAACAAGGATGGAAAATTTGAGAGCTGCTCATGACTCCAAGTTAGATCATGCTGCTATTCGAGGCTTATGGAGAATCTTTAGGAAGGATTTTCAGGTTGATGCTATGAACATCCATAAGAGATGTGTTGCTGAGGCATCTGGTTCTTCTGGTTTCTGCTTGGAGCTTGATGATGGTAAGTACTATCATCCAATCAGAAATTGGAGATCTCTCGAGGAGAAGAAATTTGTAGATGAGCTGGAAGATGAACCATGTCTAACAATAGTTGTATGGAAGCCTCAATTTCTCGTTCTGACTGGAGACTTTCAGTCATTATTCAACTGGCTAAGGGAGAATCCCTCAAAGAAAGCACCAGATATGGTATTTCCAGCTGTTGAATATCCATCAGATGTTGCTGCTCCTACACCTCCAAGGAATCTGGCTGAGATTCTTCAGGCTCTTGAGAATGAATATTCTGATCTGCCTGTTCCAGATTATGCTGAAGATGCTTCTATGTCAGAAGCTAATGCTGAGAAACAAAGTGCTGAGAATTATCCTACTGAGAAACTTCCTGTTGAGGAAAATCAAGATGATGTTCTCATGCTAGATGCTGCTGTTGAGCATGCTATTCCTCTGAATGATGGCTGTGAATCTTCTTCTGTTTAACCTTTCTTCTGATGAACACCATGAAGGCTCTTCAAAAGAATCAAGATGCTCTAGCTTCTCGATTGGATAAGCATGAAGATACTCCCAATGAGTTTCGCTCATTCATGAAGACGCAGACTGAAAGCACTTCTAAGATTCAAAACCTTCTGGCCAAGATAGTTTCTAAGCTAGGCTAGTCGTAGTCCTTTGGTCTTACTTGTTTATTGTTTCTTTCATCTGCTTCTCTCCTTCTGTATCTTCTGATATGTTTTGATGAATCAATGAAACATTATCTTCTCTCATATTGTTTGTTTTTCATCTGAATCTTTTAAATGCTTTTTGAGGTTATGACAAAAAGGGGGAGAAAACGTGATAATTGATTTGATTTATTATATTAGTTGCTGGGAGTAAGTCTCAACATTCCTAACAATATTTGCAAGTTCTATGTCTTTGAGATTTTTGTAGGATTGAAGATATTCTGAAAAAGCTCAACATAAGAAGAAAATACATGGGGAAAAGCAATTCTGTATAGAAACATGTTCTTGGAATTGAAGAAAGCTTAGTACTGTGAAGCTTCAAGATCAGAAGCACGAAGGAAGAATGTTCTGATATTCTCGTGGCAGAATATGCTCTAACACATTCTTATCCCTTATATGTTCTGATACATATTTCTTTTAAGAACTTATCAAAGTGTGCTCTGATATTGTTTAGCATTGCTCTGATATATGTTCTTTCTTAAAAGAATGTTTTGATTCATTCATGCTCTGACTTTTGTTGTATAGTTTATTCTGAAACATTTCAGGATGTAAAGATGCTTTGATGATGCTCTGGTACATTCAAGAATGTTCTGATACAATCAAGCATGCAATGATTCAAGAAGAAATTCAAAGCTCTGAAGTTGTCCTATGGAAGCAAGAAGCAGAAGCTCTGAATGTTCTGAAGTTCTAGGTAAATGTGAACGTCTCGACTGAAATGGAAAATACTCAGGGAAGTCTTTTATTTATAAATTCTTCCAGTATTTATTTCAGGGGGAGATTGTTAATCTCAGGGGGAGACATATTCACACACTATGTTTATATGCTGATGCTATAACTGTGTAATTGTCTTTGGTCATCTAATATTCTGATTGCAAATTCATATCAATTATATATGTTTTTGTCATCATCAAAAAGGGGGAGATTGTTAAAACAAGAATTGTTCTGATCAATATTCTTAGTTTTGATGATAACAATGTATATGAATTTTGTATAAGACAATGTGGTACTCTAATCCTATGCATTTTCCATTTCAGGAAATATATGATGAGTATGCACAATTTAGCGCTAAGAAGCACTGACTCAGAAGGTTCAGTATGCAACATCAGAACATGCTGTCGCAAGGCATCAGAAGATGGTCAAGCAGAATCAGAACATGGTGTATTGAAGCATCATAAGAACTTGAGTTCAGAAGAAGAAGCACTGAAGTTCTTATGGTATCACGCTAGAAGCACTTCAAAGTCAGAAGACAAGAAGATGCTCTGCACCAAGCTGTTTGACTCTGATTATTTCAAATGTTGTATCTACAAAGATCATATCAGAAGCATGTACAAGATCGTAGGCTACGCTGATTGACAATAGGAACGTTAGAAGCTATTAAAGGCAAAGTCAGTTAAAGCAGGAAAAGCAAGGCTCGAGGTAGTTGACAAAAGAGTGAAACATTAAATGCAATGCTGTACGGATCACGCAATGCATTAAATGCTCCCAGCGGTCATCTTCTTAAAACGCCTATAAATAGAAGTTCTGATGAGAAGCTGAATACAACATTCTTGCGCAAAAATACATAAACACTGTCAAATTCAAAAGCTCTCAAACTTCATCTTCAACCTCTCTTCATTACTGCTGTAATATCTTAGTGAGATTTAAGCTTAGAAATTAAGAGAAATATCACATTTGTGATTATAGCTTATTGAGAAGCATTTTAATACTCTTGTAAGAATTTGTTTACATTAATTTGTAAAAGGTTCCTAGAGTGATCAAGGTGTGATCATAATTCTCTAGAAGACTTAGAAGGTATCTAAGTGGAAAACCATTGTAATTATGGTGTCGTTTTTTTTACCTCCCCGTTTCACTTGGGAGGACGGCACGCTAGACCCTTCACGTGAAATTTGGAAGGAGAATGCGCCCGTGGCGGGATGAATTTTGTTTCAGTTCTTCCTACGATATCACACAAACTTTTTAATTATCCTACGAGGAGGAAAGGGGAAAAAGATCTCAAATAAACCCTAGGAGTTTGCTAAGTGTGGGGATCCACCTAGACTAGAAATTATTGAGTCCGGGAGGTCGGTTATACATAGGAAAGAGTTTAAGCACCCTACATATCCGTAGTACTCTACGGGAACCTTCTGTGTGTCTATGTGTTTGTGTTTTTTGCTTATTGATTGGGAAAGTTTCTCCTTTGTGTTAGGAGAAGGAATTTAATTGAATTAAAAAGAAGACAGATAGACTGACTATTTTTGGTTTTTTATTAGCTCGCTGAGATTCCTTGTGAACCTCATGCCTACATATCCCTAATGGAAGTCAGAGCTTTTTGTAGTTCGGAGAACTAATTAGGGAAATTAATTATTTTTGGTGCCTTGCTTAAAGCTCAAGGTTGAAGCTTGAATTAAATCTCTGTTTACAGTAAAGAGACATGAAACTATCTTTACAGAGAGGTATTTCTACTATTCCACCACAAACATTAAAGGGGTGATAGAATAACTGAATTCATTTCATTCAAGAGGGGGACCTTACTTGAATGAAAGAAAAATGCTCAACCAAATTAGGGAAAGTTACACATGCCTGGTTTTTACTGCCAGAGCATGTCTTTCAAAATCCTAAGTGGGAGACTGATTAAAATTAAAATGTAATGTAATGTTTGTTTGTTTGAATGTGGTGAGATAGGAGAAAGATCTCTCTATAGAGATAAGCTATATCTATCTACTGTATATAAGATTTGACTTTAGCTTGCTTGTATGAGGCCCAAGCTTGAGGCTTTTTTATTGATTGATTTTATTGACTCTAGGAGATGACTCCACTTGGGATTAACTTAAACTAAAAGGTATTGTGTTCTGTACAGAGCCCAGAATTGAGGCTGACTCTAGTTGGAGAGTGTTTATTTGATGAATTTTATTTGGTGTTTTGTACAAAGCCCAGAATTGTGGCTGACTCTACTTAGGGAGTATATTATTTTCTGCCTTGTACAAAGCCCAAGGTTGTGGCGGACTCTTAAAGAAACTGAATATGGATGACTATATGGGGAAAAGATCCTAAAGGTTAGGAATCTTTTGACACAGGGAATGTAATTTTATTTGCCTTGTACAAAGCCCAAGGTTGTGGCTATTTGATGGTGAAAGACGCACTGGGGAGACTCTATTATCTGCCTTGTACAAAGCCCAAGGTTGTGGCTGACTCTAAATAGGGGAATACCTATGAAAAGGGTTTTGATTCTAAGAGGAGTATGTTCCTTGTACAAAGCCCAAGGATGAGGCTGGCTTTTTAAAGAAAGATCTATCAGTGTGGGATCTTTGACTCAGAGGGGATTTTGACTCTGTTGAGGATTATCCTAAGGGTTGACCCTACCGAGGATTGTTCTTCTGTTAAACATGAATGATGAATGAAAGACCCAGGTTTTAAGATTGAATCTACTGGTGACTTTTTGAATGGTTGACCTAAACTAGACTCTACCGGGGAATTTGTCTTTCAAAAGCTTAATTTTGGAAGCTAACCCTTTCCAGGGAATTATGACTTTGAAGGACTGATTTTGGAGGCTAACCCTTTCCAGGGGTTTTACTCTACTGGAGAGTTTATCTTTTGAAAGTTTAATTTTTTGGAAGCTAACCCTTTCCAGTGAATTTTGTTAAAAAAATGAAGGAATGTTGGAGGCTAACCCTTTCCAGGGATTTTGGATGATGGCAGAAAGATTAACTATGTGAGACTTCTTGTTTAAAGCCCAAGATTAAGGCTGACACTGACTGAAGATAAACAAATATGGATCCTAGACTCTACTAAGGAGAATTACTGAAGATAAGGGTGACAGAGACTGTCCATGTCTCTCATTCCAAAAGGATGTACTCAATACTGAGATTGAGACAATCTTAGCTTGTTTAAAAGTTTGGTTTAAGGAATAAAAGAAACTCACCAGGGTGGGCTAAAAGGTTACTAAAGACCTGTTCCTATGTTTATAAGAAACCTGATGGGTCCTTGTATACAAGCTCAAGAGGCAGCTGGGAATGCTTTTAAGAAGCTTGTGGGTCCTTGTACAAAGCCCAAGAGGAGGCTAATCGAGGGTCATCGAGGGTCCTTGTTATAGCACAAGAGAAAGCTATGTGGTTTTGAATTTATTTTGGCTCTAAGAAAATGGGTAAGAGGTTTCACCGGGAATAATTCCTCTTGGGTGGATGTATCCTATTTTGGGTTCTAAGGCTTTTTCAAGATGTTTCACCGGGAATAATTCATCTTGAGGGTTTGAACTACAGATCTCTAATTAGGAAAGATCCTTCACCGGGAAGACATTCTCAATCCTAGGCCATAGTCCTATAATATATATATATATATATATATATAGTTTAACTGTCCTAAGGTTTACACTGAGATGTAGTCCTAATATATAAACAGTTTATATTTTGACAGTAATTTAAATAAAGACTGTAAATTGAAAGCTTGTAAAGCCTAACCTGGATGGAGTGGAGGCCTTTGAAGGATGTATGTACAAAGCCTCACCCGCAATTTTGTTGTTTTATTGATAACAATTGAATATTTATGATAAGCAGTTAAAGGTTTTTTTTTGAAAACAGAAGAAGTGAAGATGGACATAGGTCACATAGGTATCTAAAGAGTTTCACTTGGAATAATGCCCTTCAAATATCAGAAGAATATTTTGAAAACAAAAAGAAGATTTTATAAATACAGTTTTTGAAAACAAACTAAGAAAAGAAAAAGGTGTTGGGTGTTACACTCTATTAGAGGCCCAAAAGATTTATTTACTATTTATGAAAAACAGAAAACACAAGATGTAAGGTTTTGTTGAATGAGAACCTTAACCGTCTGTTTAATTGAAGTTTGAAAATAATTTGAAATATTGACAATAATCAACTTAATTAGAATAAAGACAGAGTCTATACCTAATTGAGGCCTAGGTAATTAGGGTTTTATCACAAAAATATGTGCAAGTGATTAAGTTTTGGAAATCAAATGAAAATTATACTTAAAGTATTTTAAAATACTTAAAATAAGTATCATTTTAAACTTAATAAAAATATATCAAATAAATAATATTTTTGTGATTTTTTGGGTTATTCATAAAATAGATATATTAAATGAAAAGTGTGTGAAAAATGAAGTGAAAATGATTTAATTTCATAGGTGAGTTAATTGGTTGAAATTGTGAAGAAAATTAAAGAAAATAGTAATAAAAAAGATGTTTTGGTCTCGCCATGGTTTGAACCCACGCCATTGCAATCAACTACTAAAAACAATACCACTGGGCCAACGCGCGCTTGGTGTCAAAGGAGTGACTCCATTGCAATACATTGGTTATCAAATGCATAGTGTAAAAAAAAGAAATAAAATCCAAAAGGTCTGGGGCGAGGGGGATTCGAACCCTAGACCTTGGGCACACGCAACACACAAACTCTCTTTACCACTGGGCTATAACGATGTAGTCGTTTATAAAACGCCTACCACTCAAAATAAAATAAACTTTAACCCTGGATTTGAATTTTGCGCGCCACCACCATCTTCGTCTTCAACCTCAAGCTTCCATGAATTTGAAATTCCAACTCTCTCGTTTCTCAACCAAATCAGATGATGTAAGCACCAAACTTGTTCTAAATTCTCTCACGATTTCAAATATGTAACTAACATGAATTTATATTAACTACATCTACTGAATTTTCTAAAATACGTGAAGAACCCTAAAATTTGAAAATTAAATTAAATGACTGATGATAGAGGGCTTTTAGTCCTTCGATGATGCTGAATGAAATGGTATTGAGTTTTAACAAAAAGAGTACACGAATTAAAGAGATTGAGCTGAGAAAATTACCTCTGAAAATGGAGGTCGTGAGGCTGATGGAGAGCTCCTGGGCTTGAATGGATGATCCTGGAAGCTTCCTGGTGACTCAATGATGCTATCTGAATGTTTATTTTGACTTGAATGCCTCAGAAAATCTCTACTCGACACTTTCTATTTGAGCTTCAAGTGATCATGGAGGTTGGTAATTCTGTGGTTATAGATGTGCTGCAGGCATCTGGATAGCTTCACTACAACCTAAGGAATGTGTTTGGATTCTTGGACTAGCTTGACACCTTTTGAATTGCTCTATGGACCTCCAACTGCCCGAGCTTCAAAATGAAAGCAACAATGGTGTTCCCCCACTTACAAAAGTGATCCAGATGCTTGGATCAACTCCAATGAACCTCCTTAATATGTTAGAAGGCTTACTTTCAAAAGAAGAGCTCTTGTTTGAAGAATTCGATTCTTCTTGCCAAAGAACTTTTGAAAACTATAAGCAAGAGGGAGAAATGGAGAAAGCAAGAAGTTATGGTTGCTTTGGTGTGATTATTACTGAGGTATCCACTTCTATTTATAGGCAAATGGTGCAGAGTAGTTTGGGAGAGTGAGCTTGCTTAGTGAAGTAGTTTTGGTTTCTTGGCCATGAAGAAATTCAATGAATATCCCAAGTGCAATGATGAGCTCTTTGATACCACTCCCTAGCCATCGATTTTGCTTGATCTTAGGGGACAATTCTGATGCAGAAATGAGCTCCAATTGGTTGGGAAGAGATTCCTTTGGTGATTCACCACTTGGTCATAAATTCTCAAAATGCAATCATTACATAATCACATGTTTTGGTTTTGGAATATTCCCTTCAAATATTTGTGTAATGATGCAAACGATTCTCTCCTATCCTTGCAATGTTTCTGAAGTTTATAGGCACCAATTAGTGTAAGCACTTGCCTAAAATTGCAAATTTCAAACTTAGGCATGACCTATAATTTCACTTCAAATGCCTAACTTTGATCAATCATATCTCTTAGCTCAAGATGAATTTGGAGAAGGTTGAGCATAATTTGGAAAGCTCTTAACATGTACTTCAATTCATTAGTTTGGAGTTTATTCAAAATCAATTGGGAAATTTGTGAAAAATGGGCTTGAAGTTTGAAAAAAACTAGGGTTTCTTTGCTAGTTCTATGAAGGCAGCAACTTTGAAGCTCCATATCTCTTCAATGGTTGATTTCTAGCCAAAAAATCATATGTGACAAAGTTGTTCACTGGATCAAAATCTAAAACTTTGATGTTGGAAGTTTTTTTCAGTTTGTACTTGAAATTTTGAGATATTCCCTTCCAAAGTTATGAAAAAAAGACATTTAAACACAGAAAAAAATTTAAGTATAAAAAGTCAATCTTTGACTTTTTGATTCTTGATTGATTTTCTTGATTTTCAGTGGTCAAATGACTTAAATAATCATATGTTGATGATATTGATCCTTACAAGTCATGGTTTGACCAATAATCTTAAAAGTCCAAGGTGATCTTGTATAGTTGACTTTTTCCAAATGAAGTGAAATCTTGGACTTTGGTAATGAATCAAGTTCTCCTTCTCAAATGAGTGATATGAATGGGTTATATTGAGGTAATAGAAGCTCTTGAGTCATGTTTTGAGTTATGGACCCATGTCTTGCTTAAAAGTCAACTGTCCAGGTGATTTCGGTCTGAAACCCTAATTGTCGACCAGATGAAATTGATGACTGTATATCTTGAATTGGAGTACAATGCTTGGTGGATATTTCGATATGGATCATTTTAAGATGATTGAAGCCTTTGAGTGATGCCCTTGAGCTTTTTAGGGTTTCCCAAATGTGGCCCCTGATTTCAGTCCTCGAGGGGCTCAAAACCTTAGTCTGGTGATCTGAGCAAACCTGAGTCGTGATGACTGGTGTCTAATCAATCATATGTGAATGAATGAATCATTTGAGCCTTGTGATTGCATCATAGATTAATCCCATACTGATTGGTCCTTGGCTTGAACTCTTTTGTTCTTGCACATCTCTAGTTGAGTAACAAGTGACTGCCCTGAGTACTTGTCTTGGTTAATGAAAAACCTGGAAATGTAACATCTCAGGGGGGGTCAAAATTAGGGTATGACAGTAATCAAGGTTGATTAGTGGATTAAATCCTCAGGTGAGGTAAATCACTCTTAGGGGGTGGACTGGAGTAGTTTCGTTAACAACGAACCAGGATAAAAATCATTGTCCAATTGTATTTATCTTAAGAGTTTTTAAAGTCACACTTATTCAACCCCCCCCCCTTTCTAAGTGTCTTTCTATCCTTCAGAGTTGGTATCACATCACCTTTCACAAAAATCGATGTTTTGACATCCTTTCAAAAAACTTCTCTTTAAAACTTCAAGACAAACATGAACTTTACATTAGAATTATATTTCTCATAATAAACATTATTTGCATATGAATAAGTACTTGACATCAGTAAAGCTTCCATCATGAACCGCAGATGAAAAGTTTAATTCTCCCAACGGACGAGTTGTCTTCAGAACTCCGCTGAATCCGAGCAAGAATATCTCAAATTCTGATCTCCCTCAGGGGCACAAAAGCATTCGCATACTCCGTTATGTAAGAGTTCAGATATCTGAGGCAATCAGGCCAAGATTCGGAGAATCTCTCAAGAGCGTCGAGCAATCAGGGGCATTCACCCAAGCGTAGTCAAAATTACCTCCAACCCTGATCAACCAGGGGCATGATTCATAAGTTCCTGATACATGGGCATGTTGCTTATGATAGCACGAATCATATAAAGTCCTCCCGACAGACAAAGTTGCTTCAGAAGTGCATCGAAAAGCAGAAATATCTCCTGCACCTAAC
This sequence comes from Vicia villosa, assembly GCF_029867415.1. Lineage (NCBI taxonomy): Eukaryota > Viridiplantae > Streptophyta > Magnoliopsida > Fabales > Fabaceae > Vicia > Vicia villosa. The sequence continues at coordinate 30,135,961 of NC_081186.1, read as the reverse complement.
TCAGTTGGCTAAAGGATAACTTATACAAGGGGTCTGACATGTTATCATCCCATTCATCTAGGGCAATCAAGTCAAGATTCAGAGAATCTCCCAAAGGCGCTGAACATCCAGAGGAGGAAGCCTATCACTTGGGGCATGTTGCATTAGTCACAAATCTCAGCAAAAGCTATTTAGCTACTAGCAGCAAGATCAGTATCTCCTTCGAAGTTCTAATTCCAGTAATCTGAAGAATCAAGTATGTCAGGTTACCGACTCCAGGGGAAGATAGACTTCCCCAAGCAAAGGGCCACATATGGTTAAGAAAATGTTTTCCAACAACAAGTGACATGGGGGCAATGAAAATTGAAATCTCAAGGGATCTTACCCACAAAGTTGTTTTCACAACAATATCCCCACAGAGTAATCCTCGAGGAGTTATCTTCAAGTAATCTCTTCCAACAGAGACTTGGCTCCCCAACACTACAGGCTCTCTGATACAATCTTTTTCTCCAAGAGGGTTTATTCAAACTCACTGTTCCCAGTAAAGTTGGTACTCACAGTGGAAACATGGTCTGTTATCCATCTCTCTTATCCCTAGTCAGGGCACATCAGGATCAAATCACTCAAGCTACTATCATCCCCAAACTGTAATGAAAATCCCCAGCTGGATATCCTCAAACGGAAGACAGGAATTCTCAGCACAATCACCTTGTCATCGTCTCCAGCAGCATATAGAGATTTATTTTCTCAACCTGCAATTGCTATACAAAGTTACCAATATGCTTCGACTATATAGTCTATCCATGCATCATTCACAGTACATACATAACATACAACATTCTCATTTATTTCGAGAACCTCATTCACATTACATACATAACATACATCATTCTCATTTATTTCGAGAACCTCATCACACAATACATGCATCATGATATTGCATAAAACAAGTTTTTCCTTTTCAGGTCATTTCACAGTCAAAAGAACATTATCATCCAGATACGGTGCAAAGAAGAACGTTCAATGATTCATTATTAACGCTCATTCAAGACACAAATACATTCTGATGCTTCATTTCGGGTCTTTCTTCAAAGATAATTCAAAAACAATCAAAGAACTTCATATCCTTTCTAGGAGCCTTTCTAGGTAGTCTTCTCTAAGACATTTCTTATCCTTTCTAGGAGCCTTTCTAGGTAGTCTTGTTTAAGACGTTTCATATCCTTTCTAGGAGCCTTTATAGGTAGTCTTGTTTAAGACGTTTCACATCCTTTCTAGGAGCCTTTCTAGGTAGTCTTGTTTAAGACGTCTCTTATCCTTTCTAGGAACCTTTTTAGGTAGTCTTTTTTAAGATATCTCTTATCCTTTCTAGGAACCTTTTTAGGTAGTCTTCTTTAAGACATATCTCCATCCTTTCTAGGAACCTTTTTAGGTAGTATTCTTTAAGACACATCTCTATCCTTTATAAGAACCTTTCTAGGTAGTCTTGTTTAAGACATATCATATCCTTTCTAGGAACCTTTCTAGGTAGTCTTGTTTAAGACGTATCATATCCTTTCAAGGAACCTTTCTAGGTAGTCTTGTTTAAGACGTTTCTTATACTTTATAAGAACCTTTCTAGGTAGTCTTGTTTAAGACGTTTCTTATCCTTTCTAAGAACCTTTCTAGGTAGTCTTGTTTAAGACATTTCTTATCCTTTCTAGGTAGTCTTGTTTAAGACATATCATATCCTTTCTAGGAACCTTTCTAGGTAGTCTTGTTTAAGACATATCATATCCTTTCTAGAAACCTTTCTAAGTAGTCCTGTTTAAGATATATCATATCCTTTTTAGGAGCCTTTCTAGGTAGTCTTCTTTAAAACGTATCATAGCCTTCTAGGAGCCTTTCTAGGTAGTCTCGTCTAAGACGTATCATAGCCTTCTAGGAGCCTTTCTAGGTGTTCTTGTTTAAGACATATCTCAGCCTCTTTAGGTAATCTTCTTTAACATATTTATCCAATCTTTTCTAATACATCTCTTTCTCTTTCAAGGGAGCTTCTCAGTTAGTCTTCTACAAGACAGTTCTTCCCGAGCTTTGTTTAAAGCCTAATCTTCCTTACATCAGTCAATGATCTACCCTATTCAGGAACCTCTCCAGGTAGTTTTTGTAAGACATTACTTCATTTTGATGAATCTCTCCTTCAGATACAATCAATGCATATGATCCAATCTGAAAAGCATCTACTTTAGACAAACATCTTGTCAAACTCATTGAATGGCATCTTTAAGCCCATTCATACACCGACAATGGAGTCACGACAATGGAGTCACAAATGGCACCGACAATGGAGTCACAAATTGATCATGACAATGGAGTCAAAATGATCACGGCAATGGAGCCACCTGCAATGGAGTCACAATTGATCATGACAATGGAATCAAAGTGATCATGACAATGGAGTCACGGCAATTGAGCCGCCAATATAGTCCCGATTCTTAGTAACAAGAGGTGGTCAAGACAATGGAGTCAACGATCTAATCTTAATACTTCGGCAATGGAGCCAACAATTCAAATTCAGAAACAATTCAAAGGATATTGAGGATAAGCAAGTCAGATACAACCTAACAAATTGTTCATTCTAATGTTCTCATATACTAATCATCTTCAGATGCAGTCTAACGTACGACTACACTTTGACCTTCATACTATCAAAAGACCTGTGGCATCTTTAAGCCCACCTCCGACAACATCTTGTCAATCCAACTAATAGCATCTTTAAGCCCATTCAAACCATCAATAGCACTACTCCCTGCATCAGCAAGGGAAAATTTTTGGGTATTTTAGTGTTCAATCCTCTTCCACCTTCAGATCACGAATGGTGAACATGCCAATCTACCTCTTCAGGTTTAAGAAGATTGAACAAGGGCAGCTGTTGTACCCCAAAATTTGCCCTTATTTAAATACAAATGTCATTTTATTTCGATTAAGTTTCATAGTCCAATTGGTAAGGAGGTAAGGCTGGCAGGTACAAAATTCAGAGTTCGAATCTCAATTCTAACATTTTTCCCTTTTATTTGCTTTTAACTTTAGTTTTAATTTTATTTTCATTTTATATAAAAAAATCACAAAAAAAAGCATTTTTATTATTTTAATTTCTAATTTTCGTATTTATTATTTAAGCTTTTTTTAAAATATTAATTTTTCAATTTTTTCATTTTTATTCATAAAAACATCAAAAAAATCATAAAATAAAAATATTTAAAAAGATTTGTTTTTATTTCCAAATATTACATTTTTAGAATATTTTTTGTCACTTTTAAAAAAAAAATCTTTGTAATTAACTAAATAATTAAGATCAAATCAAATGTAGTTTAAATGTTTGATTATGTTAATTAATAAGTTTTGATCTAATTTTTGATTATAAAAAAGGCATGTTATTTTCATTGTAGGGGAGGAACAATTGACCAACAATTCCTAACCCTATTCTCGGCCATACCTCAACGTAAATTTTCATCACACATATAACTTTTCTTAACCTTCTATCATTCATCCAAAAATTTCTAACCAGTACACCTCTCACCATTATATCTCACTCTCACAAACTCAGACAAATGAAAACAAAAAATAATTCCAATATCTCTTGACCATTCACCTACAAATCACGTACAGTAACACCATTTTTATTTTTCCAACACCATGCTTCAAAATCTAAAATTCAACAACCCAAAACCATAGCATAAAACCAACTCAGTCATTCACATGACCACTTCAACCATAACCAAAATTATCATCACCTTTCCATTGAAGCATCATACCAATTTCCCAACATAACCTGTAAAATCATTCAGATCACTAACAACAGCATAAAACAACCCCACCTTTCAATAACTAACCATTCCTCATCACAAATTTTAACACAAACAACAAGCTAACATTGTATAAAATATTGTCTTTTGTTTTTGTTACTTTTGCAGAAAAGCAGAGAAGAAGGAAAAGAATCCCAATCGATCGGAGCCACCTTCGTCGAGAACACGTTCCGATCTCCGCCTTACACATAACCAATCTGCAAACCCCGATGCAATCGTACCGGTCCACTGCACAACGTCGCAGCCTCTACGACGAAACTCCCTCCGATTCACTCATTAGCCGACCACGTAACCGACTGTTAGAACAAGATTTGTTCTGATAAATATTCTTAGTTTTGATGATAACAATGTATATGAATTTTGTATGAGATAATGTGGTACTCTAATACTATGCAATTTCCACTTCAGGAATCACATAAAGAGTATGCACAAAATCAGCGCAAGAAGCACTGACTCAGAAGGTTCAGCATGCAACATCAGAACATGCTCTGGCAAGACATCAGAAGATGGTCAGGCAGAATCAAAACATGGTCTATGGAAGCATCAAAAGAACTGGAGATCAGAAGCAGAAGCACTGAAGTTCTCATGGTATCACGCTAAGAAGCACTTCAAGGTCAGAAGACAAGAAGATGCTATGCACCAAGCTGTTTGACTCTTATGATATTCAAACGTTGTTTACACAAACATCAGATCAGAAGCAAGTACAAGATGGTAGGCTACGCTGACTGAAAAAAGGAACGTTAGAAGCTATTAAAGGCAACGTCAGTAGACACAGCAAAAGCAAGGCTCGAGGTAGTTGACAAAAGAGTGAAACATTAAATGCAATGTTGTACGGATCACGCAACGCATTAAATGCTCCCAACGGTCATCTTCTCAAACGCCTATAAATAGAAGTTCTGATGAGAAGCTGAACACGATTCTTTGCGCAAACATACAGAAATGCTGTCAAATTCAAAAGCTCTCAAACTTCATCTTCAACCTCACTACATTGTTGTTGTAATATCTTTGTGAGATTAAGCTTAAACTTAAGAGAAAAATCACAGTTGTGATAATAGCTTATTAAGAAGCATTGTAACTCTTATAAGAATTTGTTTACATTAATTTGTAAGAACTAGAGGAGATCAAGTTGTGATCGTATTCTCTAGAAAAGTCTTAGAGGGTATCTAAGCAGTGTGTTCCTAGAGTGATCAGGTTGTGATCAGAATACTCTAGAAGACTTAGAGGTTATCAATGTGGAAAACCATTGTAATCTAGTGTGATTAGTGGATTAAATCCTCAGGTGAGGTAAATCACTCCAAGGGGGTGGACTGGAGTAGTTTAGTTAACAACGAACCAGGATAAAAATCATTGTGCAAATTGTTTTTATCTTACAAGTTTTAAAGCAACACTTATTCAAACCCCCCCCCCCCCCTTTCTAAGTGTTTTTGTAACACCCTTCTAAACCCCCGCGGAAATATAATAAAATCAGAGTAAATTTACAGCAAGGATGCTACAATTAATAAAATAAATAGAATACCAAATCGTTTGTCATGCTTTATTAGAATTAAACCAAATATCAAAACATGTGTTTAGCACAGCGGAAACTTATTTTAACACTGTTAGGGAACATATCCAAACAAATCAACAATACACAATCCATAACTAAAATGGCAACAATGTATATCAAGTAACGCTAATACTATCGATCCTAGTGTTACAATCAGAGCATGACTCGACACGAACTACGGGCTAGCCTACAAGCTATCTTCACCCAATCAAGATGCCGCTACATCCTTAATCTGAAATCATCAAATAAACACACCAAGGCATAACACTGGATTTCATCCAATCATGTTATAACTAATGCATATGATTCAACTGACACTATGCATGTGGTACCATACATGGGATAAACCCATCCAACTGATCTTTTTCATCACCAAGATACAGTTCAACCAGCACAAATTCCTCACAATTGGAATTATGCCCACCATTTTGATCCACTTTCATCACCGGGATCCATCACCAAAATGTTTGCTAATGAATGCAACGTATGACATGCTTACAACATCACCAATCCGATGTATCACATCGTCTCATTATCAATCACCAATTCATCACCAATAAGCATGCATATGTTTTCAGCACTCATTCAAGTATATCACACATACGTTCACCACAATCAACATATTAATATTATCAGCATATTAATATTCACAGATCATCAATCATCACCACGATCATACATCGTTACATATATCATCATTGCACACAATGTAATAAATTGCCAAAACAACCCAACGACATAATCACAAAAACATGTATCATTTACGACATGTTATAAACCAACATCACCCAATGAATATCATAATCCCATCACCAATACAAATTCATGCATCAATAATCATATATATATATATAAGCACATATACATTTACCATATTCCAATTCGTCAACAATTAAATCGAGTTTTAAAAATAAAGTCGGCCACTGCCCATTTCATCACTTTATCAAATAAAGCATCTAATTAGCTTCGCAACGCCCAAAACGACACATCAAACAGATACACGGATCAAAAGTTATGGGTTTTTAAAATAAAAACATTTTTCAAAAATACACAGCAGAACCCGGTTCGTCCCTGCGTGGGAACCGGTTCCTGGCTGCTTCCCAAACACGCTTCTGATTTTTACTACGGGGAACTGGGTTGTCCCTATCTAGGAACCGGTTCCCAGCAACCCAGAATCCACACGCCTCTGTTTTTATAAGGGGGAACCGGTTCGTCCCACATGGGAACCGGTTCCTACGTACCTGCACAGCTAATTTCACCATTTTGACAGCATTTACCATATCCCATAATCCCCAATTCATATAGTACGAATATAACACACAAATACCATCAATTTTCACATCATCACATATTTCAGACAAGTTTTATACAAATATTAACAACATATATCATGACTATTAACAGAATCATGTAATTCATACAAATTCATCGAAACCTAACAAAATTCCCAAACCCGACACGTACGATTGAAATAGACAACAATCCTAATCAATCCTATTACCTACAATCGCATAAGGATTACTAACCCGAAGAATCCCCCGTTACCTCAGAGTCGAATCTTCGAAGGTCCTCTTCCTCTTGGCTCTTCTCCTTTCACGTACTTCCCAGTTCCTCAGACTTCTGGCCTTCTTTTTCCCCATTTCCTTTATTTTCACTAATATTCTATTTTATAAAAAAAAAAAATAGGATATTTAGTTAGTAAGGCCTCTCCACTGGCACCTCCCCTTTTACTAACTACGTCACGGCCCAATAACAATAATTCCCACAATTCTTCCAAAAAATCCAATTTTGAATTATCAGATAATTAAATAATTTCCGAATAATTAATTTAACTTGATTAAATTAATTCGTGAAATTACGGGTGTTACAACTCTCCCCCACTAAAAGAGTTTTCGTCCTCGAAAACATACTTCAAGTGAAAAGTCCCAGATAAGAGTCCTTCATCTGACTCTCCCATTCTCCGTTAACACCTTCTTAGTCGAGTCTCAAAATTCATCTGACATAACCAACATAAGCATGTCTCATGCATTCAATCTCAACTCTTACGTCGCATCTGACCATCCCAAGGTATACCACTCGCTATAACTCCAATGATTAACAACAATGAAACTTCGAGGTGCGATCCATACAATACGCTCAATAGCTGAATAATACAATTACACAATCCATGGTATGATCACAACTGATCAACACTGTAGTAATGGATTCCATTTACCCACGTACCAACCTTAGACACACCAGTAGTTATAATTACATAGCTCATCAGCCTCAATATACCATTGCTTACAAGATAGCTCAATTGAGTCCCGCTCTCCACTAAGAATCAAATTATCTTCATCCTTCGTAGAGTATAATTCCTCATTATATTTAGAAATCTACATAACACCTTACAACAGTACAAAATTATTATGGCATCACATAGTATCAACTCGTCGTCTTAACTTCTCCGAATACATACTCGTTAACTACATACAACCATAATAGGATATCCATCATCTCGGCAATTATTCAAAAGGGTTCTAATCCTTTGGCACGACATCCTTATGTCTACGAGATTCTAAATCCAACCTATAGATCAACATATATTCTCCATGTAGGATTCCGACATATTAATTCCTCACTGCTCACGAGTAGCACTCATAACACCACTCTACATCATACTTTCGCTGTACGACTACGACTACTCGTCTTAAGTCACCGTCCAATACCTTGCACTCCTTCATATTCACTTCCTCATAAGTTCCCACAATATGGTGAGTGGTTATTCTCACAGCTCAGCATTCATCACATCTCATACCATTAAGGTAACAAGCAATCTCATACCATCTATATGATTCCGCCTATTATCAACAAGAGATTAAGGGTGATCAAGTCCTCAATTTGTCAATAGATAGCTGACAATCATATTTAAGCATAAACCATTGTTACTACATAATAGTGTCTTTTCTGAATTTGCACTCAACTCATTAACATTATCATAGTCTAATAATTCTCTATGGTGTCCTTCTTCTAGAATATTCTTTCTCAACTCGGTAACATCTGGAACACAAACGCGACTTCCAAACCTCATTACACCATCCTCGTCAATTCTGAATTCACCGTCTTTACCTTGGTAATTCAAAGTTGACTTATCGATCAACTCAACATCAGCTTTCTGACTTTCTCTAATCTCGTCAAAAAAACCATTAGTCAGTTTCAGTATACCCAATCTAACATTATTAGGAGCACCTTCTGAAGGATAGAAAAACACTTAGAAAGGGGGGGTTTGAATAAGTGTAGCTTTAAAATCGTGACAGATAAAAATAAATTGCACAGTTATTTTTATCCTGGTTCGTTGTTAACTAAACTACTCCAGTCCACCCCCGCAGAGATGATTTACCTCAACTGAGGATTTAATCCACTAATCGCACGGATTACAATGGTTCTCCACTTAGTCAGCAACTAAGTCTTCCAGAGTCTTCTGATCACACACTGATCACTCCAGGAACAACTGCTTAGATACCCTCTAAGACTTTTCTAGAGTATTCTGATCCACACGATCACTCTAGTTACAACCTGCTTAGATAACCTCTAAGACTTCCTAGAGTATTCTGATCCACACGATCACTCTAGTTCCTTACAACTTAATGTAATCAATTCTAAGAGTATTACAATTGCTTCTTAAAAGCTATAATCACAAACTGTGATATTTCTCTTAACGTTTAAGCTTAATCTCACTAATATATTACAACAGCAATGTAGTGAGCTTTGATGAAGATAAAGATTCTGAGCTTTGAGTAGAACAGAGTTTCAGCAAGTTAATGTAAGTTGTTTTGTTCAGGATCGTTAACCTTGCTTCTCATCAGAACTTCATATTTATAGGCGTTGGAGAAGATGACCGTTGAGTGCATTTAATGCTTTGCGTGTTCCGTACAGCATCGCATTTAATGTTATACGCTTTTGTCAACTACCTCGAGCCTTGTTCACGCTGTGTCTACTGACGTTGCCTATAATAGCTTTTAACGTTCCTTTTGTCAGTCAGCGTAGCTTGCCACTTGTACTTCCTTCTGATCTGATGTTTGTGAATACAACGTTTGAATATCATCAGAGTCAAACAACTTGGTGCAAAGCATCTTCTGATCTTCTGACCTTGAAGTGCTTCTGAGCGTGATACCATCAGAACTTCAATGCTTCTGATCTCATGTTCTTCTGATGCTTCCATAGACCCATGTTCTGATTCTGCTTCGACCATCTTCTGATGTCTTGCCAGACCATGTTCTGATGTTGCATGCTGAACCCTTTGAGACAAAGCTTCTGAGCGCTGAATTATGCATACTCTTTATATATTTCCTGAAAAGGAAATTGCATTGGATTAGAGTACCATATTATCTTAAGCAAAATTCATATTATTGTTATCATCAAAACTAAGATAATTGATCAGAACAAATCTTGTTCTAACAATCTCCCCCTTTTTGATGATGACAAAAACATATATAAATGATATGAATTTGCGATCAGAAAGAGCAGACGGCAAAAGACAAATTACACAGCTATAGTATAAGCATATGAATATGTCTCCCCCTGAGATTAACAATCTCCCTCTGAGATAAATAATATCTCCCCTGAAATAAATACTCGAAGAACTTTAATAAAAGACTTCCCTGATTATTTCGGTAGAGACGATCACATAAGCTTCTGTCTTTAGAGAATTCATAGCTTCTGACTTCTGCTTCCATTGGACAGCTTCAGAACTAGAATTTCTTTAGATCCCTAGAACACTCACAGCTTCTGATTCCTGCTTCCATCTAGGACAGCTTCAGAACTTGAATTTCTTTGATCTTCAGAACATTCACAGCTTCTGATTTCTGCTTCCCTCGGATAGCTTCAGAGCTTTGAATTTCTACCAACATCACTTCATGCTAGATTTGTATCAGAACATTGTTGAATGTACCAGAGCATCATCAGAGCATCTCTACATCCTGAAATGTTACAGAACAAAAACTAAACGACAAAAGTCAGCATGAACGAGTCAGAACATAAAATGTATATTAGAACACATGATATGTATCAGAGCCATATAGGCTAAAATAATGTATCAGAGCAAATAGAATTTTGTCAGAGCAAATAGACAAATATGGATCAAATTCTATTATCAGTGCTTCTGATTCATTCTTCTTTCTTGCTTCTGATTTCTGAAGCTTGACAGCACTCAGCTTGCTTCAGTTTCCATGAGCTTATTCTTTTTACAGAATAACACTTCTTATGGTTTTGCTTCTTGTGTTTGCTTTGAAGATTCTCTTCACTTCTTTATACCTGCAAAACACTTAAACCATATAGAACTTGCAGTTCTTGTTAGTAATTGTGTGGGAGCTTTACCCAGCAACTGATAGATTAATCAAATCATTTATCATTTATCTTCTCCCCCTTTTTGTCATAACATCAAAAAGAATATTTCAAAAGATTCAGATGAATAAAACGACAAATAAAATCACTGGAATGTAAAAACAAAGAAACTTTTCATTGATAATCAAAAGATATTACAAAAGGTTCCTATGTTTAACAAGATGAGAAACATTCCTAGCAAATACATAAAAAGTCATCCCAAGAGGAAATGACTACAAAAATTAAACACAGCACCCTAGCAAGACACATTCTGTGTCAACCCATCAAGAATCCCCGTGGTCTTCTTGTCTTCCAGACTAGAACCTCCACTGTAGGAGAGATTCAAGAGACCAAGGAGGAAGAGAGGGACAGTTCACTTACAGACAAAGGATTCAAGGTGAACGCTAGGTTTGAACTAGGATTTTTTTTTTTTTTTTTTTTAAAAAAAAAAAAAAACTTTGATGAGGAATGCAAAGAGATAGAGAAGGAAAACAGAGACAGAGTGTAATAGAGAAAATATAGGAGGGAAGGAGAAGCGTATGAAGAGTATTTAAAAGAAAATAAAATGAAACAAATGATGGATAGCATTTAATGTTACGTGACATGAGGAGAGATAATAAAGACAAATGAGGTGACTAGCACAGTTACCTATGGTCGGCGTCCCTTCAACTGCACGCGCGCTTATCCATGAACAGTAACGACAGGTTTACCATCCCGAGATAAAACGTTACAGCTGTTTTGCTTTAAAAGAGGTTCTGAATCAACTTAGACAATGAAACGTTAGTAATAACCGAATCATAATTTCTAAAAGATTTCAATCAGAACTTCTGATTAAAAAATAATTCATTTTCATTTCAGAAGATACTCATACATAAGAACTTCTCATCTTCTCATTCTGGGCATAAATCCATACTGATGTTCTTCAGAATGAACTTAAACCTATCCTCAGCCAGGGGTTTTGTAAAGATATCAGCCCATTGATGGTCTGTATCCACAAATTTTATAGATAGAACACCCTTCTGAACATAGTCCCTTATGAAATGATGTTTGATCTCAATATGTTTAGCTTTTGAATGAAGAATAGGATTCTTAGATAAACATATAGCAGAAGTATTATCACAGAATATAGGAATGTTACTCTCATATATCTGATAATCTTCTAGCTGACTCTTCATCCAGAGCATCTGTGTACTGCAACCAGCAGCAGCGACATATTCTGCTTCTGTTGTTGATAGAGCAATAGTTGCTTGCTTCTTGCTATACCAGGAGATCAAATGACTTCCAAGAAATTGGCAACTTCCTGAAGTACTCTTTCTTTCAATTCTGTCTCCAGCATAGTCAGCATCGCAGAATCCTACTAAGTTGTATTCTTTAGATTTTCTGTAAACTAAGCCAACATTAGTAGTACCTTTCAGATACCTTAGAATTCTCTTAACAGCAGTTAAATGAGATTCTCTAGGATCTGATTGGAATCTAGCACACAAACAAACACTGAACAGAATGTCAGGTCTAGAAGCAGTCAAATATAGAAGAGATCCAATCATACCTCTGTATAACTTCTGATCTACCTTCTTACTTACCTCATCCTTACCTAGGATGCATGTTGGATGCATAGGAGTTTTGGCTTCTTTGCAGTCTAGAAGATTAAACTTCTTCAGAAGTTCCTTCACATACTTGGTTTGGTGAACATACGTTCCTTCTGATGTTTGATTTATTTGTATTCCAAGGAAATACTTGAGTTCTCCCATCATGCTCATTTCAAACTCAGCCTGCATGGACTCAGCAAACTCCTTTCCAAGTGTAGCATTAGATGTTCCAAAAATAATATCATCTACATATATTTGACAAATTAAAATATCCCTTTTAAAGGTTTTACAAAAGAGAGTAGTGTCCACTTTTCCTCTAGTGAAACCATTATCCAGAAGGAAAGAACTTAAGCGTTCATACCAAGCTCTGGGAGCTTGTTTCAATCCATATAACGATTTCTTTAATTTAAAAACATGATTAGGAGACATAGAGTCTTCAAAACCAGGAGGTTGATGGACATAAACTTCTTCATCTATATAACCATTTAAGAAGGCACTCTTAACATCCATCTGATAAAGAGTGATGTTATGTTGAGTGGCAAATGAAATTAATAGACGAATAGATTCTAACCTGGCCACTGGTGCAAAGGTTTCTGTATAGTCAATCCCTTCTTGCTGACTATAACCCTGAGCCACCAGTCTGGCTTTGTTCCTTACCACTTCACCTTTCTCACTGAGCTTGTTTCTGAAGACCCATTTTGTACCGATTATATTGAATCCATCTGGTCTAGGAACAAGATCCCAAACATCATTCCTTGTAAACTGATTCAGTTCTTCTTGCATAGCAATTATCTAGTCTGGATCTTCTAGAGCATGATCAACAGAAGTTGGCTCGATCAAAGATACAAGGCCTAATTGACAGTCTGCATTGTTCTTAAGGAATGCTCTTGTTCTGATTGGATCATCCTTCTCTCCAAGAATGACATCTTCTGAATGACCAGAGATGAGTCTGGATGATCTTCTGACAGATGGTTCTTCAGAAATGCTTAGATTCTCCAGAGAAGCTGATACTTGATCTTCAGATTCTTTGCTTCTGAGAAGCTCTGCTTCTGATGCGTTGCTTCTTGGCTCAACAACTTCTGATATGTCAATATCACAATCTGCAAAATTATCAAACTGCTTTGGTTTTTCAGAACCAAGCTTATCATCAAACCTGATATTGATTGATTCTTCCACAATCAATGTTTCAGTATTGTATACTCTGTAGCCTTTTGAGCGTTCAGAATATCCAAGAAGGAAACATTTTTGTGCTTTGGAATCAAACTTACCAAGATGATATTTAGTGTTCAGAATAAAGCATACACATCCAAAAGGATGGAAATATGAAATGTTGGGCTTTCTATTCTTCCACAATTCATAAGGAGTCTTATTTAGAATAGGTCTGATAGAGATTCTATTCTGAATATAGCATGCAGTGTTTATTGCTTCTGCCCAGAAATGCTTAGCCATATTGGTTTCATTGGTCATGGTTCTGGCCATTTCTTGCAGAGTCCTATTCTTTCGTTCTACAACTCCATTTTGCTGTGGAGTTCTAGGACAAGAGAAATCATGGGCAATACCATTTTCTTTGAAGAATTCTTCAAAGGATCTGTTCTCAAATTCACCACCATGATCACTTCTAACCTTTATGATTTTACACTCTTTTTCAGATTGAATCTGAATGCAGAAATCAAAGAACACTGAATGAGACTCATCCTTGTGTTTCAAGAATTTTACCCACGTCCAGCGGCTATAATCATCTACGATGACTAATCCATATTTCTTCCCTCTGACAGATGCTGTTTTGACTGGGCCAAACAGATCAATGTGCAAGAGTTCTAATGGCCTTGAGGTAGAAACAACATTCTTGGACTTGAATGCAGGTTTAGAGAACTTGCCCTTCTGACATGCTTCACAAAGAGCATCTGATTTGAATTTCAGATTAGGGAGTCCTCTGACAAGATTCAGTTTGTTAATCTGAGAAATCTTTCTCAAACTAGCATGACCTAATCTTCTGTGCCAGACCCACTGCTCTTCAGAAACAGACATAAGACAGGTCACCTTCTGACTCATAAGATCTTGCAGATCTGTCTTATAAATGTTGTTCTTCCTCTTGCCTGTAAATAGGATTGAGCCATCCTTCTGATTTACAGCCTTGCAAGACTCTTGATTAAAGATTATATCATAACCATTGTCACTCAATTGACTGATAGATAAGAGGTTATGTGTTAATCCTTCTACAAGAAGTACATTAGAAATGGAAGGAGAGTTACCAGACTTTATAGTTCCAGAGCCAATTATCTTGCCCTTCTGATCTCCTCCAAACTTGACTTCTCCTCCAGACTTAAGCACCAGGTCTTGGAACATAGACCTTCTTCCTGTCATGTGTCGTGAGCATCCAGAGTCCAGGTACCACGACATGTTGTGCTTTGTCCTTTTTGCAGCCAAGGATATCTGCAATAGGAATAATCTTATCCTTAGGTACCCACATCTTCTTGGGTCCTTTCTTGTTAGATTTTCTCAAGTTCTGATTGAACTTGGGTTTAACATTGTAAGCAATAGCAGGAACAGCATGATAATTTTTAACGTGAGTTTCATGATATTTCCTAGGTTGTGTCACATGCTTTTTGGTGTGTGTTATGTGAAAACTTTGAGCATGTGAAGTGTGCCTAATATCATGGGAGTGGCCATACTTGAACTGATCATACAATGGTTTGTATGTGAATTTCATTTCATCAACAGGTTCAAGTTTGTATGGGGTTTCACCCTCAAAACCAATGCCGACTCTTTTGTTTCCAGACACAGCATATATCATAGAAGCTAGCTGACTTCTGCCAATACTTCTAGATAAGAACTTCCTGAAACTTAAATCATATTCTTTCAGAATATGGTTTAGACTAGGAGTGGATTTTTCTGAATCAGAAGGAGATCCAACATTATTGGATAATTTTAAAAGTTTTTCTTTTAATTCAGAATTCTCCAACTCAAGCTTCTTTGTTTCAAATTCAAATAGCTTTTTCAGCCTTTTGTATTTGAGACTAATCTGAGACTTGAATTCCAGAAGTTCAGTTAGACCGGAAACTAACTCATCTCTAGTAAGTTCAGAAAATACCTCTTCAGAATCTGATTCTGATGTAGATTCTGATCCGTCATCTTCTGTCGCCATCAGCGCACAGTTAGCCTGCTCATCTTCAGAGTCTGAATCATCTTCTGACTCATCCCAGGTTGCCATAAGACCTTTCTTCTTATGAAACTTCTTCTTGGGATTTTCCTTCTGAAGTTTTGGACATTCATTCTTGAAGTGTCCAGGCTCATTGCATTCATAGCACATGACCTTCTTCTTGTCAAATCTTCTGTCATCAGAATATTCTCCACGTTCAAATTTCTTTGAACTTCTGACGCCTCTGAACTTCATTTGCTTGTTCTTCCAGAGTTGATTTAGCCTTCTGGAGATCAAGGACAGTTCATCTTCTTCTTCAGATTCTGATTCTTCAGGATCTTCTTCTCTAGCCTGAAAAGCGTTAGTGCATTTCTTGATATTAGATTTTAATGCAATAGACTTACCTTTCTTTTGAGGCTCATTTGCGTCCAGCTCTATTTCATGACTTCTCAAGGCACTGATAAGCTCTTCCAGAGAAACTTCATTCAGATTCTTTGCAATCTTGAATGCAGTCACCATAGGACCCCATCTTTTGGGTAAGCTTCTGATGATCTTCTTTACGTGATCAGCTTTGGTGTATCCCTTGTCAAGAACTCTCAATCCAGCAGTAAGAGTTTGAAATCTTGAAAACATCTTTTCAATGTCTTCATCATCCTCCATCTTGAAGGCTTCATACTTCTGGATTAAAGCTAGAGCTTTAGTCTCCTTGACTTGAGCATTTCCTTCATGAGTCATTTTCAAAGACTCATATATGTCATAGGCCGTTTCCCTGTTAGATATCTTCTCATACTCAGCATGAGAGATAGCATTCAGCAAAACAGTTCTGCATTTATGATGATTCCTGAAAAGCTTCTTCTGATCATCGTTCATTTCTTGCCTTGTCAGCTTTACGCCACTGGCATTTACCGGATGTTTGTAACCATCCATCAGAAGATCCCATAGATCACCATCTTGACCAAGAAAGTAACTTTCCAGTTTATGTTTCCAGTATTCAAAGTTTTCACCATCAAATACCGGCGGTCTAGTATAACCATTGTTACCGTTGTGTTGCTCAGCAGAGCCAGATGTAGATGCAGGTGTAGACTTTGCAGTTTCATCAGCCATCTTTTACTGAAGCGTTTTTCTCTTCCTGAATCTTTTCTAAACACGGTTAAGTGCTTGCACCTTAGAACCGGCGCTCTGATACCAATTGAAGGATAGAAAAACACTTAGAAAGGGGGGGTTTGAATAAGTGTAGCTTTAAAATCGTGACAGATAAAAATAAATTGCACAGTTATTTTTATCCTGGTTCGTTGTTAACTAAACTACTCCAGTCCACCCCCGCAGAGATGATTTACCTCAACTGAGGATTTAATCCACTAATCGCACGGATTACAATGGTTCTCCACTTAGTCAGCAACTAAGTCTTCCAGAGTCTTCTGATCACACACTGATCACTTCAGGAACAACTGCTTAGATACCCTCTAAGACTTTTCTAGAGTATTCTGATCCACACGATCACTCTAGTTACAACCTGCTTAGATAACCTCTAAGACTTCCTAGAGTATTCTGATCCACACGATCACTCTAGTTCCTTACAACTTAATGTAATCAATTCTAAGAGTATTACAATTGCTTCTTAAAAGCTATAATCATAAACTGTGATATTTCTCTTAACGTTTAAGCTTAATCTCACTAATATATTACAACAGCAATGTAGTGAGCTTTGATGAAGATGAAGATTCTGAGCTTTGAGTAGAACAGAGTTTCAGCAAGTTAATGTAAGTTGTTTTGTTCAGGATCGTTAACCTTGCTTCTCATCAGAACTTCATATTTATAGGCGTTGGAGAAGATGACCGTTGAGTGCATTTAATGCTTTGCGTGTTCCGTACAGCATCGCATTTAATGTTATACGCTTTTGTCAACTACCTCGAGCCTTGTTCACGCTGTGTCTACTGACGTTGCCTATAATAGCTTTTAACGTTCCTTTTGTCAGTCAGCGTAGCTTGCCACTTGTACTTCCTTCTGATCTGATGTTTGTGAATACAACGTTTGAATATCATCAGAGTCAAACAGCTTGGTGCAAAGCATCTTCTGATCTTCTGACCTTGAAGTGCTTCTGAGCGTGATACCATCAGAACTTCAGTGCTTCTGATCTCATGTTCTTCTGATGCTTCCATAGACCCATGTTCTGATTCTGCTTCGACCATCTTCTGATGTCTTGCCAGACCATGTTCTGATGTTGCATGCTGAACCCTTTGAGACAAAGCTTCTGAGCGCTGAATTATGCATACTCTTTATATATTTCCTGAAAAGGAAATTGCATTGGATTAGAGTACCATATTATCTTAAGCAAAATTCATATTATTGTTATCATCAAAACTAAGATAATTGATCAGAACAAATCTTGTTCTAACACCTTCACATACCAACTTAATTCTCTGAATTGTTCAATTAAATCCAACTCTTTCACCATCAGCATCGACATTTTTAGAGGCAATCTCGAACCATACAAATAATGTTACCGCAACTTCAAAACAAAACCATGGCTGCCAATTCTAAATCATGAGTTAGATAATTCCTTTCATGCGCTTTCAATCGTGCCGACGCATAAGTTACTACTTACTGATTTTACATCAATACACCACCCAAACCCATCAACGACGCATCACAATATACCACAAATGGTTCCAAAGTCTATTTCACTTCTTCTACTGATTCACTCATCACTCAAATCCATCGATACTTAAATCATCTTTATCATCTTATTCATCAACGACATATTCTACTCGACTTCGTTTCGAACAATCGCGGTAATAGGCATTCCTATTCAACACTTTTTCATGCTCCTTTAACCGACATCATAATATATCCTCATAGGACCACTCTACTGTATTTATATCTCTCCCATAAGGTAGAACATAATTTCACCTCTTCGTAGTCTCAAACGACACCCTAATCCGACACTCAGAGCTCAAGATATGAATGTTCCCAATCGTTATCCGAAATACAATACCGGCACCATGCAACTACACTCTATATGACATTTCCAAAACTCCTCAATTGGCACCTTTAATCTCTAAAATTGTTTCTCAACAAGCCTTCTCATTATTCCTTTATTCTGTTCAACTCTGACACTGACATCCAATGCCGCGCCAACAAACAGTCTAGTTCTAAGGACAAGTGTAACCGTAACTTCACCTCTTTCTAACATCATCCTGACACAATTAAATATGTTACAGCTGCTGCAACCATTTTTATAACAAAGTTCATCTCTTTAGCTTTCCGAAGCTTCAAACGCAAATCAAATCGGATGTCCAGAACTCCAGTTATGAATTTTCGAAGTTTCATAACGATTCAGCAATTTTCCTGCGTTTTCCTTACGAAAATTTCACTTCAAAACTCATTCTCTTCAACATGATCACATCCCAAACAGCTCCTTATCATATCTCTTCACTTCCAAACTTCTTATAACTTAAATGACACATTTCATCGCCGAAGTTCGATTTCTGCAACATCACGAAACCAAATTCATGTACGCCATCATCAACCTTCTTATCCTTGAGACCATACTCGTCTCTTCACATTACTCGCACTTCAGAATGTTCTCAACAACATCTATAACCTCTACCATCATCTCTATTACTTACTAGTAATCCTACGACAAGGTCTACGACAATACTTCCTTTAATCACCGCTTCAACAGCGACTTTTCACATAGGGCTACTCACACGACCACATCACAGTACATCAGTAACACTTGAAGCATCAAAAATTCCATTTTCCAGAAATAACCTTCATCTACTCCGAGATACTCCAACTGAAATAACAACCACCGTCTACAGCCCATGTCACCTTCACTTCAGAAAATAATAACTCTGTACTCTTGTACTGCTGCCCTCCGCATCACTCTAATGTCTTGCATCTGAGACATATCCGAGAAGCATAGCTTCTCCCCCACTAGTTTCAACCCCACTTCAGCAGACAACCAGTTAGAACACACTGAATACCGACAGTGTTTCACACACATGTCGCGTACCGAAAGGAATCAACAATAAGACTCTGGTCACAAGGACCGACTATGCTCTGATACCACTATTGTAACACCCTTCTAAACCCCCGCGGAAATATAATAAAATCAGAGTAAATTTACAGCAAGGATGCTACAATTAATAAAAGAAATAGAATACCAAATCGTTTGTCATGCTTTATTAGAATTAAACCAAATATCAAAATGATAACACGATTTTATATCGTATATTTAGCTTGAAATCCGTAGATATTTATAGCATTTTCCGTTTATTATATTGATTTATTATGATATTATGCGAGTATTTGCTTTGTTTCAGGTTTTACTCTTTTATTGAGACTACTTGTGAAAAGGAAAAGAAATGGAGCTAAAATGACCAATATTTATGCCTAAAAGATGAAAAAGGGGTGCTGAAGTGAAAAAGAGGTGCAAATAAGGCCCAAATGCCCAAAGAGACAGACCAGCCCACGAAGAAGCCAATTGCGCGTGGCCCAAACCATTCCAGCACGTGGAGACGCACGTCTCCAACGTCTCTATGCCACGTCACCAAAGTGGAGACGCCCGTCTCCAGCTCTTCCTACATTTTCTCCACTTGAGACGCACGTCTCAAGTCATTCAAAGGCCCTCCCTGAAGAAGTGGAGACGCACGTCTCCAAGCCCAGTCTGAGAAGCTCCTACTTTCACGCATTCCAACTGCAGTCCCTCGCCTATAAATAGAGGCTGCTACTTCAGTTCAAAACGTCTGATTTCCTGCTAACGAAGTGCTGCCGAAATTGTTCTGCGCTTATTATTTTCTTCCTGCTTTCATTTAAACAGTCTTATTTTCTCATAACAATTTCTACACCGGAAATTGTTGTGAATCTTTTATAAATCTAGCCTTACGTTAGATTTATCGTTTTATTTTCCTTGTTTTTGATTTCTGTCTGTTTAATTCCGAAGAACGATCCAGCCAACCTGTGGTGGAAGTTCGGTACTTGAAGATTCAATTGCAAATTTATTTTATTCAGGTTTATTAATTACCGCCTTATTTATATTACTATTGCATGATATATTATATGCCATTTAACATGCCTTTTATTATAAACCAAATTAATTTATGCATGCTTAACCGTATTAATATGTCTGGCTAATTTACTAAGATATCGGTATGTAAAGTAAGTTAACCGTAGGGATCCGAAATAAATTGCCTTAATTATGTTTTATTAATTATCACTTGTTTTTGGTTTGTATGTCTAATTTAATTAGTAAGTTTTAAAACCAATAGAGCGAGAGTTTGAGGGTTTAAGACGGTCAAAGGTTAAAATCAATAGAGCGAAAGTTTGAGATCTTTAACTGGATAGTAGACATAGGACATTAGTTTTAAGGATGGCGAAAGCGTATTAAAACTAATTAGAACTTATTTATTTCTAAAAAATGTTTTTACACCCGAGCGGGATGGCGAAAGCGTACGTTAGAGATATTAGCATGTTCCGAGTCAACAGAGCGAAAGTTTGAGATTAGGAGATTTAAATAGGTAACGACTTCATAAAACAAGCATTTTATTAATTACGTTGTTTCCAAAAAGCTTTTCTAAAATCTAATGGGATGGCGAAAGCGTACATTACGAGTTAGGATAGTAGTCTAAATCAACAGAGCGAAAGTTTGAGAGGAGGACTTTTAATCAATTGAATTAATAAAGATTTTTAATCGAATTATGCATTAGCCAATGGACCTTCGGATCACCTAAAGTTAAACGAAATACATACGGATATCCGTCTATTATTATATTTCTTATTATTCACAATCACTTTCCCTTAGGAACAATCAAATTATTAGTAGCCTTAGCTTTACATAGTAACCTTAGATAACGGTAGATCGATTCATAGTCCCTGTGGATTCGATATCTTTTAAAACTACACGACACGACTGTGCACTTGCAGTCATCTGATTAACAGACACGTAAAGTCGCGATCAAGTTTTTGGCGCCGTTGCCGGGGACTATTTAAGTCGATATCGTAACTCACTGTTACACCGTAGATACTAGGGCAATTCTTTCTTTTCTTTATGGACGATTGTATGCCAAATACTCGTTCACAAGGAGGAGATTTAATACAACAAATTAACGAGATCGAACGTTTCATTAACGTCAAACGTCGAGCTCGCAATCTTCCTGAAGTAGCACCAATTCCGATTAATCAGGAATTGACCTTTACTGATCAAATCAATCAAATTATCCTGAAGTTAGAGATGGCTGTTATTCGTCCTCTTAGAGACTATGCCGCTCCTTCATGTGCTGAACCGCACTCAAGTATCGCACCACCTACGATTGAGGCAAACAATTTTGAATTGAAACCTTCGTTGGTACAAGCTGTTCAACAGAATCAATTCTCTGGAAGCCCTGCAGACGACCCCAACCACCATTTATCTGTGTTCGTGCAATATGCCAACACTGTCAAAGCTAACAACGTTAGTTCCGAAGCTATTCGATTACGTCTCTTTCCTTTCTCCTTGAGAGATAGAGCTAGAGCGTGGCTTCAATCCCTGCCTTCTAATTCCATAACTACATGGGACGAATTGAAGAGAGTATTCTTGGCAAGATACTTTCCGCCTAGCAAAACTGCTATGCTAAGAGGTCAAATCAACGGATTTACCCAGAAAGATAACGAATCATTCTTCGAAGCTTGGGAACGATACAAGGACATGCTTAGACTATGCCCTCATCATGGACTCGAACCGTGGCTGATCATCCATACTTTCTATGGTGGTCTCCTTTATAACACTAAAATGACTATAGATGCCGCTGCTGGCGGAGCACTAATGGACAAACCCCATGATGAAGCATACAACCTCATAGAGAACATGGCACAAAACCATTACCAATGGGGTGGAGAACGAGCCGCTCTAGAGAAAACCCAAACCAAAGGAGGAATGTACGAAATAAGTGGTATAGACCGCGTTAACGCTAAAGTAGACGCTTTAACTCAAAAGATCGAAAACTTAACCATCACTCCTTCAGCCACCGCTGCTGCCGTAGCACCTAACTGCGAGATTTGTGGATTAACTGGACACGCAGTTGCCGAATGTCAACTCTTGACTGGAATCCCATCTGATCAAGTAAATTATGCTCAAGGAAACCCTTATTCTAACACGTACAACCCTGAATGGAAAAACCATCCGAACTTTTCGTATAAGAATAACAACGCATTGTACGCGCCTGGACAAGCACCTGCTGTCCCACCTGGCTATCAAAAAGTGCCTGTAGCTGCTCAAAACACCCCTAGGAAGTCGAATCAAGAAATCATGATGGAAAACTTTATAGCTTCCCAACAACAAACCAATAAGGACTTCCTAAATCAAAACATCCACAATAGCGAGCAACTAAAACAATTAGCAAACAAAGTAGATGCCTTAGCTACGCATAACAAAATGTTAGAAACGCAAATTTCACAAGTTGCCCAACAACAAGCACCTAATGCTGCCCCTGCTGGCACGTTTCCTGCTCAACCACAACCTAATCCTAAAGGACATGCGAACGCGATAACACTACGAAGTGGAACGAACTATGATGGACCTATTGATCCTAGAACTCAAAACGCACCCATGTCCCAACAAAAGCCAAAGGAAACCAAAAAGACATCAACCGATGATCAAACTGTTAGACGCTGGCCTGAGGATCTAGAGGGGGGTGAATAGATCTCACAGAGTTTTTCGGAATTATTTCGAACTAAAGCGAAAGCGGTTCTGAATCGACTTGCGTCTATTCCGGATCGTTATTGCAAGGGTCGTATATGTGACAAAACCACAAGATAATTGAGATTAATGATGAAGTGATATGTTATCGAATCAATACGTTTCACAGCTGAAAATCAATTGACTTCTAAATTGACAAACTTCGAATTGCAATGCAGTAATAATGGAATAAGCAAAAAGACAAACACTTGGTGATAATGTTCAAATTGATGATGATTCAAGATGTGGTGAATTGTGATGTTTATGCAGAACCTTAATTCACAATTTTAACACTTGAATCGTTAATCAATTTTGCAATTATGACCAAATATGAACAGAACGTAAATTAAAAGATAAAAGCGACAAGAACACGATATTTGTTCAGGCAGTTCGTCGATCGTCCTCGCTACGACTACGTCTGCCCCCAATTCCAAATTGAAATTGGGAAATCTTCCATTAATGTTGAAAGTAGTATATACAAAAAAGAAAACAAAGCGATAAACAATAAACCGAATTTGTCGATCCTTTGAATCTTCTTCCCCCTTAATCTTGAGTCAGATCAAGGTGATCCAAGAGCTTCACTTAATCCCTTTTCTGTAGTGTCTTGAATTGCCTTGAACCCTTGTTCTTCAATCTTCACACTCAGATGGATCCTCGATGAAACCTCTTGATAAAAACCCCCAAGAAACACCTATCTTGGAGGACAAAACCCTCGGATTTTATTCACCAAAAACCCCACAAATCTTCACCCACTAGGAATCTTCAATTCCGTTCCATGGACGTTATCGAGCTCGATCACTAACCCTCAACGCAAGAATGATTATGTGTAATTGTGTTGGAGATGACGAAGAACGAAGATGAGAAGCCTTTGTGTATCTTTCAATCGTTGGTATTTTTGTTTAATAATTGAACCTTGGACAATATATATGAGTTGCTGGTATGTTGGAGTAGAGTGAACACATGATTTGGGAAGGTTTTAGCAGATAGGTCGACCTACCTTGGTGCTTAGGTCGACCTAACAGAGGTAAGAATGAGTCAGAATGAATTTGTTGCCAGTTGAGTCGACCTATTGCTAGTTTAGGTCGACCTAGCATCAGTTAATTCAGCTTTTTGAAGAATTCTTCAGATTAGGTCGACCTATGGATGTGAGTGGGTCGACCTAACAGTGATATGACAAAAACTCTTCAGTTTAGGTCGACCTGGGAGTGTGGTTAGGTCGACCTACTTGTGGTATTTCTGAAACTTTCTTGTTTTCTTAGTTTTGAGTCGACCTAGATATATTGCAGGTCGACCTGATTTGTCTTGAATAGACAACCTAGCATTTCCTTGAGTTCTTTTGCTTAAGCCTTGTTGTTTGTTTGCTTGTGGAGTTTGCCATGGATCAAAAACTTCTTTGTGAATGTGACCTTGTATTTACACAAACTGCTAAGACCGATGAGAACAACAACGAAGTGGAACCTGAAAAAGAAAAACCTTACGTTCCACCACCACCTTATAAGCCACCAATTCCTTACCCTCAGAGATTAGCCAAATCAAAAACCGAAGCGCAATTTAAAAAATTTGTAGAACTTCTGAAACAATTAAACATAACCATACCGTTCACAGAAGCCATAACCGAAATGCCTTCGTACGCTAAATTCTTAAAAGAAATTCTATCAAACAAGAAGAAACTCGAGGATAACGAAACTATAACACTTACCGCTGAATGTAGCGCTATCATACAAAATAACATGCCTCCCAAACTGAAAGATCCTGGTAGTTTTTCTATACCCTGCGTAATAGGAAAGACTATTATAGAGAAAGCCTTGTGCGACTTAGGATCCAGTGTTAGTTTGATGCCTCTTTCAACCTGTAAGAAGCTAAATCTGGGTGAGCTTAAGGCAACGAGAATGTCTCTTCAACTAGCTGACCGTTCGGTTAAATACCCTGTAGGAATGTTAGAAAATATCCCTGTTCGTGTAGGCCAATTCTACATCCCAACTGACTTCATCATAATGGATATCCAAGAAGATTCTAACGTCCCGATCATATTAGGAAGACCATTCTTAGCAACCGCTGGTGCAATTATAGACGTCAAGCGAGGAAAGCTTACCTTCAAAGTAGGAGAAGATAAAATAGAATTTATTCTTTCCCAATTCCTAAAAGCACCTTCAATAATTGACACATGCTGCTCTGCCGACATAATCGATGAGTGTGTAAATGAAATAAAATCCGAACCACGTAAGGAAGCCGAGATCCTAAGAATTCCTATACCGCCAATTTTTGAAGATGACAACTGGCGTGGGGAATATCAGGATAACCACCTGAGTGAATGTTTAGCATTAACTCCTGATCCTATACCTGGGCCTAAGAAACCTGCTATAGAACTTAAAACACTACCTACTAACCTTAGGTACGAATTCCTAGACGAAGAACAAAACCGACCAGTTATAGTTAACGCCAATTTAGGACAGACCGAGACTGAAAAATTACTTACTGTCCTAAGAAAATACCCAACCGCTTTAGGATATAACATATCAGATCTGAAAGGAATAAGTCCTTCCCTCTGTATGCACCGCATTATGCTCGAAGAAGATTGTAAAACCTCTAGAGAACATCAAAGGCGAATAAATCCTATTATGAGCGATGTGGTTAAAAAGGAAATCCAAAAACTGCTAGAAGCCGGAATAATATATCCAATATCCGATAGTAAATGGGTTAGTCCTGTTCATGTCGTACCAAAGAAAGGAGGAGTTACTGTAATCACTAACGCAAAAGGCGAATCTGTAGCACAACGTACCCAAACTGGATGGAGAATGTGCATTGACTATAGGAAGCTAAACAAAGCCACCCGAAAAGACCACTTCCCTTTACCATTCATAGATCAAATGCTCTAACGCCTAGCTAAACAATCACATTTCTGTTATCTGGATGGGTACTCCGGATTTTCCCAAATTCCTATCCACCCTGACGACCAAGTGTCGCTCGCTCGCGAAAATGAACAGAGTCGCCACCAATATATTTATCCCAAAGCAGGAAGGGAATATCAGAAAACCTAGAATAAGGATAAGAGAAGGTCTTGCGACCAGAGATAAGGTACGGGAGTCGGTTACGCGAGGGGAAGGTACTAGCACCCCTCACGCCCATCGTACTCGATGGTATCCACCTATGTTTGTTCTATTCTAAGGGTGTATAAATCTAAAGTTTAATTACTAAGGGAATGCATGCAAATGAAAGAAAAAGAAACACGGGGAAAATAAGGTTTTTAAATAGTTGTGCTCGCTTAGGCCCCGCGACCTAATGCCTACGTATCCTTTTCAGGAATCAGAGCGCCGTAGTTCGGCTCTTTAGTTTTTGTTTGTTTTTGTGTTTTTTAGTTGAACAGTTACATTCGCACTCCGCTGCTCGACCTCTGGAGTCTTAAGCTGGGAATGGAGCGGAAATAACGTGTCCGATTAGGAGAAAGAATGCCCTGAAGGCAAGAGAAAGAATGCCTCGGAGGCAAGAGAGAGAAGAGAGAAAATTGGTTTGTGTCTTTTAGGTGTAATTCCATGATGGACGAAAACCCACTACAAGGCTTCGCATCACTTCCTTACTTTGTTTAGGTCTGAGCCTTTATTAGATATTTTGAAATGTTTTTTGGTTGGGTGTTTTTTAAGGGAAATTAATTTGTGACTTGAATCATGCCATAAAAAAGAGTTTTTTGAATATTTAGAGAATGCACATCGAGGCCTACGCCACAATCGTTTCTCTAAATAGTGGTTAAGAAATACAAAGTTTTGGATATTTAGAGAATGCACATCGAGGCCCACGCCACAATCGTTTCTCTAAATAGCGGTTAAGAAATACACCGAGGCCTACGCCTCAATCATTTCTCTTCCGCTAAGTGGGAAAGAGCATACATCGGGGCCTACGCCCCAATCATTTCTTTCACACTAAAAAAAAAGTATTAGCATGATTCGCGTCGTCCTTTATTAATGTTTTAAAGTTGAAAAGAAAAAAGGGGAGAAAACTAGCCTAAAATGAATAACTAGCCTAAGTGTTTAAAAGGGAAGACTAACCTAAAAGTCATGAAGATTATAGGTTCTAAATCTATGGGAACATACAAGTGAAGTTACAAGTAAAAATCACAAGTAAGCATGATATAAAATTAGTACAAAATTGACTAAGAGAATGACTTGGAAATATAGCACAAAACATGAAAACAAATGATTCAAAATATTGTACAAAATTGAATTAAAAGATACTATTTATTTCTTATGATTTTTATATGACAAAACAAGAATTCTAAACCAAGCAAAAGAGAAATAAAATAAATAGCCTAAACTAATATTTTTGTGATTATTTTTGTGTAAAAAAAAAAAATTGTATCAAAGTCTAAAAAATAATAGGAGAAAAATAGTTCCTTATGGGTTTTTTTATTACTAAAATAAAAAAGTAAAAGAAAATCTAAATTCTACCAATTAAAATACAGAGCCAGGGGGTGTCAATTGAGAATGTGGTGCATAGAGCAGTTAAGGCGCAGGCCCATTGCAGTATTGGCCCAAAGGAGTTTTTTTGTTTGGCAGCATTTTTTTCAGAAAACGTGGGCCTGGGGGTACGCTGAGCAATTTGGCCCAAAGGTTTTGTTGTTTGTTCAGATTGCCAAAAAAATGGCGCAACATGGGCCTTCAGGGGAGTGCATAATGCAAATCAGGCCCGGATTCTTTTGTGATCCATATATTTTCAGAATTAATTTAGTAAAAACGATTAGTTAAAAGGAATAAAAAAGGAATTAAATTAGGAATTAGGGTTACAAACTTGTGGCTATTGGTGTTCTGAGGAACCTCTTTTCTCCCTTTTCTCTTTCACGAGCGGCGGCCCTCTCTTCTTCTTCTCCGATCGATATCCCAAGCAAAGCTCCGAACACCGCTGCTAATCTTCGCCAATGAGAACAACGTCCCTATCTCGGCCTCTCTTCGTCTCTCAACGATCTCTTCTTGCTTCGATGTTGCAATTGACGGAGATGTTGACTAATGAAGGATGCGATGAAGATACCTCAGATTGAAGATGTGAGGAGTTTCTGAATTGGATATTGTTCTTCGCGCAATTGCAGATTGATGATGCTGATGATTTCCTCGAAGCTTATGGTTGATTGAAGATGAAAGAAGGAATTGATTTTTCTGAGGAAATTGAAGACGTTGGACGTCGGTTTTGTGTCTCCAAACGGAACGACTCCAAGAAGCTTCAAGGTATGCCTCTGTATCTATGATTTCTTCGGCTTCAACTCTTTCTTCCTGTTGTATGTGTAACACCCCATAATTTCAATTTAGTAATTTAATTTGGATTTAAATTAAATAATTGGAATTTTAGTATTTTTATTTGGAATTATTTGGAAAATGATGAAATATTGACATTGGGCCTAGAGTGGTGGTTAGCAGTAAGGGGGTGTTAACTAAGCAAGCCCATTATAATATTTTATTTTATTTTTCATAAAATAAAGGAATTGGGAAAAGAGGAAGTGGAAGCACTAGTGACAGAGTCTGAGGAAAAGAAGAACACGTGAAAGTGAGAAGAGCCAAAGGGGGAGAAGAACTTCGAAGATTCGACTCTAAGGTAAGGGGGGATTCTTCGGGTTAGTATTCCTTATGTGATTGTAGGTAGTATGATTGACTAGGATTGTTGTCTAGTTCAATCGTACATGTCGGGTTTGGGATTTTGTTAGATTTTGATGAATTGATATGAATTACATGATTCTGTTAATGCTCATGTTATGTGTTGTTAATACTTGTATAAAATTTGTCTGAATTATGTGTTTATGTGAAAATTGATGATAATCGTGTTGTATGTTCTATGTACCTGAAATTGGGAAAATGGGATAGGGCAAATGCTGTCAATTTGGTGAATTTGGCTGTGCAGGTACGTAGGAACCGGTTCCCATGTGGGACGAACCGGTTCCTACTCATAAAAACAGAGGAATGAGGGTTCTGGGTTGCTGGGAACCGGTTCCCATGTAGGGACAACCCGGTTCCCCATAGTAAAAATCCGAGGCGTGTTTTGTGAAACAGCCAGGAACCGGTTCCCACGTAGGGACAACCCGGTTCCTGCAGCACTTTTTCTAAAAATGTTTTATCTTTGAAAACTCATAACTTTTGATCTGAGTATCCGATTTATGTGCCGTTTTGGGCGTTGCGAAGCTAATGAGATGCTTTATCTGATGAATTGATAAAATGGGCAATAGCCAACTTTACTTTTTAAACTCGATTTAATTATTAATGAATTGAAAGATAGTATATGTATATGTGCTTATATATATGACTATTGATGCATGTTCTGTATTGGTGATGAGATTGTGATATTCATTGGGTGATGTTGGTTTATAACATGTCGTAAATGAATACATGTTTTGTGATTATGTTGTTGGGTTGTTTTGATAATTGGTTACATTATGTGCAATGATGTTAGATGTAACGATGTATGAACGTGGTGATGAATGATGATTTATGGATGTTAATATACTGTTAATATTAACATGTGAACTGTGGTGAATGTATGTGTGATATGTTTGTATGAATGCTAAGAATATATACATGCTTATTGGTGATGATTTGGTGATGATAATGAGACGATGTGTTACATCGGATTGGTGATGTTGTAAGCATGTTATATGTTGCATTCATTGGCATACATTTTTGGTGATGGATCCCGGTGATGAAAGTGGATCAAAATGGTGAGCATGATTCCCAGTGTGTGGAATCGGTGCTGGATATTTTGGTGAGCATGATTCCCAGTGTGTGGAATCGGTGCTGGATATTTGGTGAGCATGATTCCCTGTGTGTGGAATCGGTGCTGGTTAAACTGTATCTCAGTGATGAGGATATCAGTTGGATGGGTATATCCCATGTATGGTACCACATGCATAGTGTCAGTTTAATCATATGCATTGGTTATAACATGATTGGATGGAATTCAGTGTTATGCCTTGGTGTGTTTATATGATTGATGTATTAAGAATATGTTGTTAATATAACTTGATCATTGGTATAATTGATGAGTTGTGGGCCGATGGCCAATATTGTTGGATTGATGCTTACTTGTTGTAATAATTCTGATTATATGTATGATCGAGTGGATGATGATTACTATGATATTTTATTGCTTATGATTGCATAATGCTTATTAATTCGAATGAAACTCACCCTTACTTTGATGATTTCAGATTAAGGATGTAGCGGCATCTTGATTGGGTGAAGATAGCTTGTAAGCTAGCCCGTAGTTCGTGTCGAGTCATGCTCTGATTGTAACACTGGGGAACGATAGTTTAGAGACGAATTATTATGTCGGTCTTTGTTGTTTTATAATTGTATTAGAGAACTTGCATGAATGATGATGAATATGCAATGTTATGAATTATATTCCGCTGTGTTGAACATGAATTGTAATTATGTTAAGTGGTTCCTCGTGTAGCATGACAAATGACTATGGTATTTTATGTTAAAGAAGTTGTGACATCCTTGTATTTCATGTTTACTCTGAATATTATTCTATTTTCCGCGGGGGTTTAGAAGGGTGTTACAATAGTGGTATCAGAGCATAGTCGGTCCTTGCGACCAGAGTCTTATTGTTAAGTCCTGTCGGTATGCGACATGTGTGAGAAACACTGTCGGTACTCAGTGTGTTCTAACGGTTTGCTTGCAGAAGTAGGATTGAAACTAGTGGGGGAGAAGTCATGCTTCTCGGATATGTCTCAGATGCAAGATGTTAGAGAGATGCGTGGGGCAGTAGTACAAGAGTGTGGAGTTATTGTTTTCTGAAGCGAAGGTGACATGGACTGAAGACCGTGGTTGTTGTTCAGTCGGAGTGTCTCGGAGTAGATGATGGTTATTTCTGAGAAATGGAATTTGGAAGTTGTGATGCTTCAAGTGCTACTGACGTACTGCGATGTTGTTGTATGAGTAGCCCTATGTAAAAGGTTGCTGTTGAAGCAGTGATTAAAAGAAGTATTGTCGTAGACCTTGTCGTAGGATTACTAGTAAGTAATTGAGATGATGGTGGAGGTTATCGATGTTGTTGAGAAAGTTTCGAAGTGCGAGTAATGCAAAGAGATGAATATGATCTCAAGGATAAGAAGGTTGATGATGGCGTACATGAATTTGGTTTCAGGATGTTACAGAAACCGAACTTCAGCGATGAAATGTGTTGTTTAAGTTATAAGAAGTTTGGAAGCGAAGAGATGTGATAAGATGATGTTAATAATGAGATTAATTCGAAGAGGATGAGTTTTGGAGCAGAATTTTCGTAAGCAAATCGCAGGAAGATTGTTAAATCGTTATGAAACTTCGAAAATTCATAACTGGAGTTCTGGACATCCGATTTGAGTTCCGTTTGAAGCGTCGGAAAGCTAACGAGATGAACTTTGTTATAAAAATGGTTGTAGCAGCTGTAACATATTTAATGGTGTCAGGATGATGTTAGAAAGAGGTGAAGTTACGGTTACACTTGTCCTTAGAACTAGCTTGTTCGTTGGTGCGGCATGGGATGTCAGTGTCAGAGTTAAACAGAATAAAGGAATAATGAGGAGGCTTGTTGAGAAGCAATCTTAGAGATTAAATGTGCCAATTGAGAAGTTTTGGAGATGTCGTATAGAGTTTCGTTGCATGGTATCGGTATTGTATCTTGGGTAACGGTTGGAAACATACATGTCTTGAGCTCTGAGTGTCGGATTAATGTACCGTTTGAACCCATGAAGAGGAGAGATTATGTTATACCTTATGGAAGAGTTATAAATACCATAGACTGATCCTATGAGGAGATATGATGATGTCGGTTAAAGAAGCATGAACAAGTGTTGAATAGGAATGCCTATTACCGCGATTGTTCGGAACGAAGTCGAGTAGAATATGTCATTGATGAATAAGATGATAAAGATGATTTAAATATTGATGGATTTGAGTGATGAAGGAATCAATAGAAAAAGTGAAATAGAATTTGGAACCATTTGTGGTATATTGTGATGCGTCGTTGATGGGTTTGGATGGTGTATTGATGTAAAATCAGTAAGTAGTAACTTATGCGTCGGGATGATTGAAAGCGCCGGAAAGGAATTATCTGACTCATGATTTAGAATTGGCAGCCATGGTTTGGTTGAAATTGCGGTGACGTTATTTGTATGGTTCGAGGTTCGAAGTGTTTAGTGATCATAAGAGTCTGGAGTACCCCTTTGATCAGCAAAGACTTAATGTGAAGCAATAGACATGGTTAGATTTTGATTGGATTATCATCTTGGTGAGGAAGATGTTGTGTCAATGCACTGAGTAGGGAACCTCTAAAAAGATCGATGCTGATGGAGAAAGAGTTGGATTTAATTGAACAATTCAGAGAATTAAGTTTGGTATGTGAAGGTGTTCCTACTAATGTTGGATTGGGTATGCTGAGACTGACTAATGGTATTCCTGACGAGATTAGAGGAAATCAGAAAGCTGATGTTGAGTTGATCGATAAGTCTACTTTGGATTACCAAGGTAAAGATGACGGATTCAGAATCGGAGAGGATGGTATAATGAGGTTGGTGGTCGCTGTTGTGTTCCGCGTGTTACCGGGTTGAGAAAGAATATTCTAGAAGAAGGACACCATAGAGAATTATTAGACTATGACAATGTTGATGAGTTTGGGTGCAAACTCGGAAAAGACGCTATTATGTAGTAACAACGGTTTATGCTTAAATATGAGTGTCGACTATCTATTGACAAATTGAGGACTTGATCACCCTTAATCTCTTGTTGATAATAGGCGGAATTATATAGATGGTATAAAATTGCTTGTTACCTTAATGGTATAAGATGTGATGAATGCTGAGATGTGAGAATAACCACTCACCATATTGTGGGAACTTATGAGAAAGTGAATATGAAGGGGTGTTATGAGTGCTACTCGTGAGCAGTGAGGAATGAATATGTCGGAAATCCTACATGGAGAATATATGTTGATCTATAGGTTGGATTTGGAATCTCGTAGACATAAGGATGTCGTGCCAAAGGATTAGAACCCTTTTGAATAATTGCCGAGATGATGAGTATGTTATTATGGTTGTACGTAGTTAACGAGTATATATTCGGAGAAGTTAAGACGAAGAGTTGATACTACATGATGCGATAATAATCCTGTGCTGTTGGAAGGTGTTATGTAAATTTCTAAATATAATGAGGAATTATACTCTGCGAAGGACGAAGTTAATTTGATTCTTAGTGAAGAGTGGGACTCTGTTGAGCTATCTTGTAAGCAATGGTATAGGAATATGAGTATTGAGTTCTTGAAGGAAGCACTTGGTAAAGAGTGTGAGTATTACTTTATCGCTCAATTGGAAGAGTGTGCCTAAGGTTAGTACATGGGTAAATGGAATCCATTACTACAGTGTTGATCAGTTGTGATCATACCATGGATTGTGTAATTGTATTATTCAGTTATTGAGTGTATTGTATGGATCACACCTCGAAGTTTCATTGTTGTTAACCGTTGGAATTATAGCGAGTGGTACATCTGGGGATGGTCAAAAGCAACGTAAGAGCTGAGATTGAATGCATGAGGTATGCTTATGTTGGTTATGTCAGATGAACTTGGAGGTTCGACTAAGAAAGTGTTAACTGAGAACAGGAGGGTCAGATGGAGGACTCCTATTTGGAACTTTTCACTGGAAGTATGTTTTCGAGGACGAAAACTCTTTTAGTGGGGGAGAGTTGTAACACCCCATAATTTCAGTTTAGTAATTTAATTTGGATTTAAATTAAATAATTGGAATTTTAGTATTTTTATTTGGAATTATTTGGAAAATGATGAAATATTGACATTGGGCCTAGAGTGGTGGTTAGCAGTAAGGGGGTGTTAACTAAGCAAGCCCATTATAATATTTTATTTTATTTTTCATAAAATAAAGGAATTGGGAAAAGAGGAAGTGGAAGCACTAGTGACAGAGTCTGAGGAAAAGAAGAACACGTGAAAGTGAGAAGAGCCAAAGGGGGAGAAGAACTTCGAAGATTCGACTCTAAGGTAAGGGGGGATTCTTCGGGTTAGTATTCCTTATGTGATTGTAGGTAGTATGATTGACTAGGATTGTTGTCTAGTTCAATCGTACATGTCGGGTTTGGGATTTTGTTAGATTTTGATGAATTGATATGAATTACATGATTCTGTTAATGCTCATGTTATGTGTTGTTAATACTTGTATAAAATTTGTCTGAATTATGTGTTTATGTGAAAATTGATGATAATCGTGTTGTATGTTCTATGTACCTGAAATTGGGAAAATGGGATAGGGCAAATGCTGTCAATTTGGTGAATTTGGCTGTGCAGGTACGTAGGAACCGGTTCCCATGTGGGACGAACCGGTTCCTACTCATAAAAACAGAGGAATGAGGGTTCTGGGTTGCTGGGAACCGGTTCCCATGTAGGGACAACCCGGTTCCCCATAGTAAAAATCCGAGGCGTGTTTTGTGAAACAGCCAGGAACCGGTTCCCACGTAGGGACAACCCGGTTCCTGCAGCACTTTTTCTAAAAATGTTTTATCTTTGAAAACTCATAACTTTTGATCTGAGTATCCGATTTATGTGCCGTTTTGGGCGTTGCGAAGCTAATGAGATGCTTTATCTGATGAATTGATAAAATGGGCAATAGCCAACTTTACTTTTTAAACTCGATTTAATTATTAATGAATTGAAAGATAGTATATGTATATGTGCTTATATATATGACTATTGATGCATGTTCTGTATTGGTGATGAGATTGTGATATTCATTGGGTGATGTTGGTTTATAACATGTCGTAAATGAATACATGTTTTGTGATTATGTTGTTGGGTTGTTTTGATAATTGGTTACATTGTGTGCAATGATGTTAGATGTAACGATGTATGAACGTGGTGATGATTGATGATTTATGAATGTTAATATACTGTTAATATTAACATGTGAACTGTGGTGAATGTATGTGTGATATGTTTGTATGAATGCTAAGAATATATACATGCTTATTGGTGATGATTTGGTGATGATAATGAGACGATGTGTTACATCGGATTGGTGATGTTGTAAGCATGTTATATGTTGCATTCATTGGCATACATTTTTGGTGATGGATCCCGGTGATGAAAGTGGATCAAAATGGTGAGCATGATTCCCAGTGTGTGGAATCGGTGCTGGATATTTTGGTGAGCATGATTCCCAGTGTGTGGAATCGGTGCTGGATATTTGGTGAGCATGATTCCCTGTGTGTGGAATCGGTGCTGGTTAAACTGTATCTTAGTGATGAGGATATCAGTTGGATGGGTATATCCCATGTATGGTACCACATGCATAGTGTCAGTTTAATCATATGCATTGGTTATAACATGATTGGATGGAATTCAGTGTTATGCCTTGGTGTGTTTATATGATTGATGTATTAAGAATATGTTGTTAATATAACTTGATCATTGGTATAATTGATGAGTTGTGGGCCGATGGCCAATATTGTTGGATTGATGCTTACTTGTTGTAATAATTCTGATTATATGTATGATCGAGTGGATGATGATTACTATGATATTTTATTGCTTATGATTGCATAATGCTTATTAATTCGAATGAAACTCACCCTTACTTTGATGATTTCAGATTAAGGATGTAGCGGCGTCTTGATTGGGTGAAGATAGCTTGTAAGCTAGCCCGTAGTTCGTGTCGAGTCATGCTCTGATTGTAACACTGGGGAACGATAGTTTAGAGACGAATTATTATGTCGGTCTTTGTTGTTTTATAATTGTATTAGAGAACTTGCATGAATGATGATGAATATGCAATGTTATGAATTATATTCCGCTGTGTTGAACATGAATTGTAATTATGTTAAGTGGTTCCTCGTGTAGCATGACAAATGACTATGGTATTTTATGTTAAAGAAGTTGTGACATCCTTGTATTTCATGTTTACTCTGAATATTATTCTATTTTCCGCGGGGGTTTAGAAGGGTGTTACAGTATGAATCCTGTGCGAAATGAAGAGTTTGATTATGTTTTTTTAAATTTCTCTGCGGGATCGATTGAAGTTATGTGAATTGAAGATTAAGAGACGAGATTGAGAATTGAGATGAATTCGGTTATGGTGGAGGTTGAAGGTTGAAGAATTGATGAAGGTGACGATGGAAGGTGAGGATTGAGAATGAAAAGGGTGAAGAAGTGAAGAGAAAGTGGTGAATTGAGAGAGTGGAGGAGATGGAAGATGAGGAGAATGGATCGAGGAATGGTTGATGGTGCGTGAAGAAGAAACCTTTGCAGTGTGGTAATTCTGATTATATAGAGGTGAAGGTTGATGGGTTCAGTTAGAGGGAAGAGGTGTGAGCCATTGGATTTTGATTTTCTGTTATGAATTGAAGGGTTAGGATCTGTCAGTTATGATTGGTTATAGACTGTTTGCAGTTTGTTATGTGGAGAGTTAGGAGTTGTAACGGAATTAGTTACATTCTGTTATTGGTAGTTAGGAGAGTTAGTAAACTGTTGAGTGAATGATTGTCCGTTGATGCTACTGTAGGGGCTTTCAAATTTCTTTCGAACTACACGGCGCAAACTGAAATGGCAGCCAATCCGTCTTGAATAAATTGTACCTGTTTGAACTGGTATATCCTTTGTACAAAACTGTTTATATGACTTTTCTCTGATTTTTATTTCTTTTTTTTTTCTGAACTGAATCGATGCAGGGTGTTAGACATGTTTGTGATGGTATTTATGATGAATATATGTAGGGACAGAATCTGTTATGCTGCAAAATTATCTAATGCCAAGTTCTTTTTTTTCTGAAATGACTTCTTGAATTGTATGGCATATTGTCTGAATGCTGCAGGTCTATTTGTGTTTGGTGTGGGACTGGTTTTGGACAGAATTAAATATACATTTGGTTTCTTTCATGCTTTGCCTTGAACTGATCTTGGTTAATAGTTTCTTTGGTTTGCTTGCATAGGCTTGAATGAATCTGGATGCTGGTAGCACCCCTGAAGTGTTTTTATGCTGCAGCCTGTAGATATTGAATTGAAATCATAATGTGCAATTGATCTTGACCTGGTACTTTGTTTGTGAACTGTTATGAATGTATATATGCAAGGTTTGATTCTTCTCTTATTCATACAGGCCTGTGTTGGCATATGGCAAGGTGTTGTAGATGAATGGAGGGCTATGTGGTGACTGTTTGGTATGAAGAGATCCTTTGAAGAATAATTAAGCCATTGAGACATCCACATAACAGCTGCAACAAGTCAATCATGTCAACAGTGTTCTTTCTAAGAGATCCCCTTTCAATCAACATGGACAAGGCACAATTTCTCTTGAACATAAAGAAACAGGGATTAGAAGATGGGAACCAAATGATATTGAATTGGAGATCCTTAGATCTTATTTCCTTTTTTGTTGTTTTCTTTGTAATGGTACATTGTGAAAAAGACTTTAAAGTATTTTCCTTTGTGTGTAATTCTTTGTAATAATGTGACAAATGTAATTTTGGAGAGAGGTTTGAAAGATATAATGATGGAATTGGATTCTGTAATAAACATGGTTTTCTCCCTTGTAAATTATAAATAATCTTGAATGATAAACATCATATTAAGATCAAGTTAAATGGTGTATGATTTTGAACTTGAAACTTGCACTTGATATGGATGAATAATGGTGTATGCCTATGTAGCTCGCATTATGAACAAACCACACGTATTACCTTTCTGAACTTGTATATTTATGAAAGCTTAGTCCAATATGGTAATCACCATACGGGCTAGAGATGTAAGAACTTCTTGACATCTTTGAATAAAAACATACTTTGAATCCTTGAATAGTGATAACCTTGAATAATGCCTAAACCATGATACCTTGTATGCGAAGAAATTCAACCAATCAATTTACTCTTTTGTGAGCTTAAACCCTCAGTCTCTAAATAAAATCCTTTACATCCAAGATCCTTAATATCATTTTCAAATTATACCAATCAATTTACTCTTTTGTGAGCTTAAACCCTCAGTCTCTAAATAAAATCCTTTACATCCAAGATCCTTAATATCATTTTCAAATTATTGATGAATGTATGATTTTTATTGATGGCCTAAGATGTGAATGATTCTAAAGCAATAAGTCAGTTAGGAATAAAATTAGATGGGCAAATTTTAGGGTGCAACACCAAGAAAAGACCACGTTTACCTGTCCTTATGGTACATTCGCTTATAGACGAATGCCTTTTGGAATTTGCAATGCACCCGTAACCTTCCAGAGATGCATGATGGCAATATTTGTCGACTTCCTGGATGGCATAATGGAGGTCTTTATGGACGACTTCTCTGTCTGTGGAGGAAGTTTTGAAACATGTTTACAGAACCTTGAACTAGTACTTAAACGATGCGTAAGCGTCAACCTTGTCCTTAATTGGGAAAAATGCCATTTCATGGTTCGACAAGGAATCGTACTTGGACACATAGTATCCGATAGAGGGATCGAAGTGGATAAAGCTAAAATCGAAATTATCGAAAACCTTCAACCTCCCAAAACAGTTAGAGAAATAAGAAGTTTTCTATGGCACGCTGGTTTTTACCGACGTTTCATTAAGGATTTCTCTAAAATAACCAAACCCTTAACTGAATTACTGATGAAAGACGCCGAATTCATTTTTACCAATAAATGCACTGAAGCATTCCGTACGCTTAAACAAGCATTAATCTCTGCGCCAATTATGCAACCTCCCGACTGGAACGAGCCTTTTCGAAATAATGTGCGACGCAAGTGATTATGCTGTAGGAGCCGTTCTAGGGCAAAGAAAAGATAAGAAACTACATGTCATATACTATGCGAGTAGAACCCTAGACGAAGCTCAAATGAATTACGCCACGACAGAAAAGGAATTATTAGCTGTCGTATTCGCGTTAGATAAGTTCCGTTCTTACTTGGTAGGAGCCAAAATAATCGTATACACTGACCACGCCGCTATTAGGTACCTCCTAACCAAGAAGGATGCCAAACCGAGATTGTTGAGATGGATCCTGTTATTACAAGAGTTCGACTTGGAAATTAAAGATAAAAAGGGAACTGAAAATGTCGTAGCAGATCATCTCTCTCGACTGGAAAATCTGAAACCCGAACAAGTACCAATTGACGATGATTTCCCTTATGAAAGACTCATCGCTCAGTTAGAAGCTAACAAATTAGAACCATACCATCCAATCACTGAAACCAATAACTTCGCAGAAGTAGCTTTAGTCCGCTCTGACACACCTTGGTATGCAGACTTCGTAAACTACCTAGCTGCTGGTGTACTACCTCCTGATCTAAGTTACCAACAGAAGAAGAAATTTTTCCATGACCTAAAACATTACTATTGGGACGACCCCCTACTTTTCAAAAGAGGCCCCGATGGAATCTTTAGACATTGTGTACCCGAGGAAGAAATAGGAAGCATAATAACACATTGTCATTCTGCACCGTGTGGAGGACACCATAGCACATCTAGAACCTGCGCCAAAATCCTTCAATCTGAACTCTTCTGGCCTAACCTGTGGAAAGACGTTTATTTTGCTGTATTCAACTGTGATAGATGCCAACGAACCGGAAATATTTCGAGACGTGACGAAATGCCTCAGAAGGGCATTCTAGAAGTAGAAATATTTGACGTCTGGGGAATAGACTTTATGGGACCGTTTCCATCATCATTCGGGAATCAATATATACTCGTAGCTGTCGATTATGTTTCGAAATGGATAGAAGCTATAGATTCTCCTACAAACGATACAAGAGTTCTTCCTTCTCTGGCTGAACTGCAGCAGAAGGAACAGAAGAAGAAAGAAGCAAGGCTGAAGAGAAAAGCTTTAGAAGAAGAAGCTAAGCAAGCCAAGAAGCAGAAGATTACTTTTGATCCTGTCAAAGTAAATTCCAAGGAATATCGAGAGAAGCGCATCAGGGATTCTTTCCGTGCGAAAAGAACTGGCAATTCCTCCAGGCAAATATACTCGCCTCCTTCTCCTGAACCTCAAACTTCTCTCCCCATCCCAAAAAGTATCCAACCTCCTCCTTGTGAATCTCAAAATCCCCTTATCATCCCAGATGTTGTCCAACCACCTCCTTCTCCTGTTATTCTTAATCCACTACCCCTAAATGTCTGTCCCCTAACATCTTCTGATATTCCATCCTCATCAAACCTCCCCACAGATATCCCATCCTCATCAACCACAGTATCTACACCTTCTCTATCCCATCCCTTACCTTCCAGAAAATCCGACCCATACTGCCTTCTTTACCCTGACTACAAATTCACCTTCAACCCTCCTGAACCTGAACCTCATATCTTCCTTGAGCTATTCAAACATGACTTTGTCTGTAGGCTGGACCTCTTGAGAGATGCCTTCTATAATGACCTTGATGATGTTTCTACTCGAAATCTTTGGAGAAGCTTTCGACAGGATTTTCAGGTTGAAGATATAAAATTCTAGAGGAGACTCGTGGCTGCTGCACCTTGTTATGCTGGATATCCTCTAGAAGCTGATGATGGCAGATATTATCATCCCATCAGAAGCTGGAGATCTCTTGAGGAGAAGATGTATGTCGATGAGATGGAAGACAACCCTTGTAGGGAGATTGTTTTTTGGAGACCTAAGTATCCAGTTCTGACTGGAGACTTCAAGTGGTTGTTTGACTTCCTGAGGGAGAATCCTTCTAAGAAGTCCCCCAATGTGGTCATTCCAGAAGTTGTTTATCCTCCAGAAGTTGTTGCTCCTACTGCTCCTAGGAATCTTGCTTCCATTCTTCAAGCCCTTGAGAATGGAGATTCTGATCTTCCTGCTCCTGAGTATGAAGAAGATGCTTCTAGGGAAGAAGAAGCTGATGCTGAGATTCATCCTGCTGGGAATATTCTGGTTTAGGAAAATCATGAT
Source organism: Vicia villosa (assembly GCF_029867415.1). Classification (NCBI taxonomy): domain Eukaryota; kingdom Viridiplantae; phylum Streptophyta; class Magnoliopsida; order Fabales; family Fabaceae; genus Vicia; species Vicia villosa. The sequence continues at coordinate 30,094,912 of NC_081186.1, read as the reverse complement.
GATGATCTCACAATGGATGCTGCGGTTGAGACTGCTGTCCCTCTGAACAGAACTTGTGAAGCTTCTTCTGGTGAACCCTCTCTTCTGGTAAGGACTCTAGAGGTTATATAGAAGAATCAAGCTGATCTAGCTTCTCGCATGGACAAGCAAGAAGATATAAACAATGAGTTTCGCTCATTCATGGAGAAGCAGGCTGAGAGCAATGCTGGGATTCAAGACCTTCTGGCAAAGATAGTTTCCAAACTAGGCCAGTCGTAGTCTGTTGTGTCTTAGTTGTCTCTTTCTTTTTTGCATCTGCTTTGTGCATCTATCTTCTCATCCCTTATACCTTCTGATTATTTCCAATGAATGAAATCCTTTATCCTTCTCTCATATTGTCTGTTTTTCATCTAAATCTTTTGTGTTTTTTGATGTTATGACAAAAAGGGGGAGAAATGTGATAAATGAACTGATTTATATTATCAGTTGATATTATCAGTTGCTGGGAGTAAGTCTCCACATTTCTAACAGAATTTGCAAGTTCTATGTCTTTGAGTGTTTTTGCAGGATTGAAGACTTTCTAAAAAGCTCAACATAAGAAGCAAAGACATGAGGAAAAGCAATTCTATGTAGAAACAAGCTCATGGAAATTGAAGCAAGCTGAGTGCTGTGAAGCTTCAAGATCAGAAGCAAGAAGGAAGAATGTTATGAAATTGAAGCAAGCTGAGTGGTGTGAAGCTTCAAGATCAGAAGTAAGAAGGAAGAATGTTATGATATTCTAATGATAGAATATGCTCTAACACATTCTTATTCCTTATATGTTCTGATGCATTTTTTTGTTTCTTAATATGCTCTGAAACATTGTTTTTATGCTCTGATACATATTATATGTTCTGATACATATTTTATGTTCTGATTCATTCATGCTCTAACTTTTGTCGTCTAGTTTGTTCTGCAACACTTCAGGATGTAGAGATGCTCTTATGATGCTCTGATACATTCAACAATGTTCTTATACAATCTAGCATGCAATGATTCAAGAAGAAATTCAAAGCTCTGAAGCTTTCCTATGGAAGCAATAAGCAGAAGCTAAAAATGTTCTGAAGATCTAAGCATATGTGATCGTCTCAACTGAAATGGAAAATACTTAGGGAAGTCCTTTATTTATAAATTTCTTCCAGTATTTATTTCAGGGGGAGATTATTTATCTCAGGGGGAGATTGTTAATCTCAGTGGGAGACATATTCACACACTATGTTTATATGCTTATGCTATAACTGTGTAATTGTCTTTAGCCGTCTGATATTCTGTTTGCAAATTCATATCATTTATATATGTTTTTGTCATCATCAAAAAGGGGGAGATTGTTAGAACAAGATTTGTTTTTATCAATAATCTTAGTTTTGATGATAACAATGTATATGAATTTTGTACAAGATAATGTGGTACTCTAATACTATGCAATTTCCATTTCAAGAATCACATAAAGAGTATGCACAAAATCAGCGCAAGAAGCACTGACTCAGAAGGTTCAGCATGCAACATCAGAACATGCTCTGGCAAGACATCAGAAGATGGTCCAGCAAAATCAGAACATGGTTTATGGAAGCATCAGAAGAACTGGAGATCAGAAGCAGAAGCACTGAAGTTCTCATGGTATCACGCTAAGAAGCACTTCAAGGTCAAAAGACAAGAAGATGCTCTGCACCAAGCTGTTTGACTCTGATGATATTCAAACGTTGTTTACACAAACATCAGATCAGAAGCAAGTAAAAGATGGCAGGCTACGCTGACTGACAAAAGGAACGTTAGAAGCTATTAAAGGCAACGTCAGTAGACACAGCGAAAGCAAGGCTCGAGGTAGTTGACAAAAGAGTGAAACATTAAATGCAATGTTGTACGGATCACGCAACGCATTAAATGCTCCCAACGGTCATCTTCTCAAACGCCTATAAATAGAAGTTCTGATGAGAAGCTGAACAGGATTCTTTGCACAAACTTACAGAAACGCTGTCAAATTCAAAAGCTCTCAAACTTCATTTTCAACCTCACTACATTGCTGTTGTAATATCTTAGTGAGATTAAGCTTAAACTTAAGAGAAAAATCACAGTTGTGATAATAGCTTATTAAGAAGCATTGTAACTCTTATAAGAATTTGTTTAGATTAATTTGTAAGAACTAGAGGAGATCAAGTTGTGATCGGATTCTCTAGAAAAGTCTTAGAGGGTATCTAAGCAGTGTGTTCCTAGAGTGATCAGGTTGTGATCAGAATACTCTAGAAGACTTAGAGGTTATCTAAGTTGAAAACCTTTGTAATCTTGTGTGATTAGTGGATTAAATCTTCAGGTGAGGTAAATCACTCCAAGGGGGTGGACTATAGTAGTTTAGTTAACAACGAACCAGGATAAAAATCATTGTGCAAATTGTTTTTATCTTACAAGTATTAAAGCTACACTTATTCAACCCCCCCCCCCCTTTCTAAGTGTTTTTCTATCCTTCACCGACGACACAGCTGCTCCTCCTAGCAACCACGCCGGATCCAACACCACAATGTCGGACCTTCGTCCAAAATCGTGAGGCTTCTGTACTCGCACCCACGCGCGATCCACTTCCACAGCCGGTCATCCTCTGATCAACACCACCACAGCACCGCCGCTCAGTGTCAAATCCACCACCGTGAAGATGAGAATAGAAGAGAGCGAAGGAGATAAAACTTAGTAAAGTGTGATGTGTCTTCTCTCTTTGATTATTTATTGCTCATATTTTGTTTTTTTTAGGAAAATAATATTGACAGGTGTTGCGGTATGTATTGGTGTGTAACCATGAGGTTGAAAAAGTCTAACCATTCTTTAATCTGAGTTTATTCTATTTGTGATTTTAATATTGACTTAACTTATGGTTTTAATATAAATTATTGACTTATTTTGTGGTTTTGATATAAAGGGCATTGGATTGTCAACTAATCACATTTTATGGAGATTACTACTAACGTTTAACTTTAGTTTTTTTATCATAATAGGATTTTGAAATTTTAATTTTATAGTAGTGAGAATTAACATCCATGAAAATAGTCAATTGTCGTTTTAGTTTAAAATACGCTACGTAAATATTTTTGTTTCAATTCAGAAATTTAATTTTGTATTTTATTAGAATTTTTCTTGTTTTAATTAGAAACTTCTTAGTATGTATAATATTATTTGGTGTTTCTATTTCATTTATGTTTCTATCATTTTTTTATTGCGAGGTACGTTTGAGCTATTGAACTATTCTTGGGGACATGCGTATATTTATATTTTTGCTATTTCTGCTTTAATCTCCGTTCAAGTTTATTGTAATAATTGTAATAGGTTTCATCTCCCATTCGTTTAAGTTTGTAATCCCCCATCCCGAAGCCATGTAATAGCGTAGGATTTAATTTCCGCACTTTAATTTTCTATACATATTTAATTGCTAGTGTCGCTACCGCGAAAATTAACAGAGTCGCCACTAACATATTTATCCTGAAAAGGAAGGGAATGCCAGAAAACCACATAACAAAACAACGGTCTCACGACCAGAGAAAAAGGGTAAGGGAGTCGGTTAAGCGAGGGGAAGGTATTAGCACCCTCGCGCCCATTGTACTCGATGATATCCACGCTAGTGTCTAAATCTATGGGTGTGTAACAAATCTACGCTAATCTGGACTAAAATGAATGCAGAATGTAGGGAAAAGAAAGTATTGTGCTCGCACGGGCCCTACCCCGCTGCCTACGTATCTGTTTTGCATAATCAGAGCTACCGTAGCTCGGCTAACTAGTTTCTGTTTGTTTTGTGTTTTTTAGGTGAACGAGCTACTCTTAGAGCGATTTCACCGGGAAACCATACTCTATGTCCTAACCTAAACTAGGGAGATTCTTTGCTCGAAGCCCAATAGGAGGCTATGGGGAACCTAGTGTTGTACTAAGTTGAACAAGTATATATAACATGATCACAAATATGAACAAGTACGAACAAATATGAACAAGTACATGAACAAATATGAACAAGCATGAACAATTATATATGACAAGGTGTGTGTATACAATGGAGTTTATGAAGGAAATATACCTGTAAGGATGATCTGTTTGTATACATGGGGCTCGGGACTTATACTCGGGGAGAGGCCCATTGAGTTTATTCATGGCTATGTAAATGTATATTTACAAAAGGGCTTGGGACTTATACCTTAAAGGAGGCCCATTGAATATTTTTAAGAAAACCCTAATTTTTGATCTTGTTATCCGAGGGTTTAAATCAAATTGATCGTGGTATAAAGAGATAGGTGTATATACAATGAAAAACCCAAATTTATACAAAGGAATGGGACTTATACCATAAGGGATGCCCATGTTTTATTTTATAAAACATGGTTGATTGTTTTATTAACAGACGCAAGGTTTCATCGTTTGAAAACAGTTTGAAAGTTTTGTTTTGAAAGAAGTTTTTTCTGTTTAAAGAAACTGTACAAAGAAAAAGGAATGGGACTTACACTCTCTAATATTCGAGAGGCCCAAATTGTTTTGAAAATGACTTGATCAATCAAAAAGATTTAATCAAGAGTTTTTGAAAAGAAAACCAAAAATAAATGGTTTATTGTTTTGAAAAACTGTGATCGTTTGTTTTAAAACAGTTTGAATTTTGACAAAAGTCAACTTAATTAAGATAAAAACAAGTTTTATGCTTAATTAAGACCTAAGAGATTAGGGTTTGATCACAAAAATAATTACAAGTGATTAAGTTTGAAAAATCAAATGAAAAACAACATTTAAAGTATTAAAAACCACTTAAAACAAGTCATTTTAAACCTAATAAAAATATATCAAATAAATATTATTTTTTTGTGAATTTTTTGGACATTCATAAAATATGTATATTAAATAAAGAGTGTACAAAAAATAAAGTAAAAATGATGAGTTTTGATTGGTTAATGAATGGATTGAAGTTGTGAAGAAAATGAAGAAAATAAGTGTTAAAAAAAATGGTTTGTCTTCACAAGGGCTTGAACCCACGTCCTTATACTTGTCAACCAAAACAAAAGCCAACTGAGCCACGCTTGTGGCTTGTAATACACACGCGTTTGATCAAATATATTTAAAATCAAGAATTTGAATTTTTCAAACCAAATCTGGCGCCAAGAACACAACCCTAACTGATTTTTGAAAATCTTTGAAACTGGATTGTTTTGATCAAGTGAATAGCCTATCTTGCTCGATTTTTCACAAGGAACATGATGGTACCATTTAATTTCATTTATTTTTGCTCTAAGATCATTGATTTTCTGATGAACACAAAGAACCCTAATTCTGAGATTGATCATGAAATCGTGTATGTGCAAGGTAATTAGCAATTGATTGAGGGTTAATGATCTATATGTATGCAGAAACATGATGGTAAACCAATTTTTCATTTTTGATGCATGAATGATAGAGTTTGAAGTTCAAGACACTTACCTTAAAAACTTGCAAAACTAGAAATTGAATTCGTGCCTGGAGGTGTTACAGATGTTGCTTCTTGATCTGGACAGCTTCAATGGATCTTATGGAAGGTGTTTGAATGCCTGGAATGATCTGAAAACTCCTGGATCAAAGTGTGGAACCCGATCTGCAGTAGGAACAAGTGAGGATCGAATTTGATGATGGAGATGTTTCAGATTGTTGGTGAGTGTTTGGATAGTTCATAAGTGATATATATGAGGTGTTGGAAGTGCTAGTTTGGACAGAAAGGAGCTTGAATGGAATTTGGCATGATAAGGCTCATTTTAGGCAAACATGGAGGTTGAAGAGTGATTCTGAGTTTTAGATGTTTTTGGGGTGTATGAGGGGATCAAACACATCCCATATGGTGTTTATGAGTTGTTGGAACCACCATCATGGCCAGAACTTCAATGGTTTAGAAGTTGAGATTTCTACCTCTTTGAAAACTATGAGACTTGCATTCTAAGAAAGAAAGAGAAAACCTATGATTTGTGAGGTTTTGGTGTGATTTTGAAGGTGATTTGAACCTTTATTTATAGGCCAAGAGTTCTGCATTGCAAGACTATACAAGTTGATCATAGAATGGTGATTTGGCATTTAGAGATAAAATGGAATCTTTGCATTAAATGCAAAATGGTTAAAACCTAAATGGGATGTGTTATACAAGTTGAAGAAAATGAGGTTTTAAGTGAATTTTTCAAACGATACCAACTTTGAAGCTCCATATCTCTTAAATGGTTGATCTTATGGAAAAAAATTATATGTGACAAAGTTGTTCATTGGATCAAAATCTACAACTTTCATGTTGGAAGTTTTTTTCAGTTTGTAGGTGAAATTTTGAGATATTCCCTTCCAAAGTTTGGAAAAAACCATTGAAAACACTTAGAAATTTTCCTGTATGAAAAGTCAAACTTTTGACTTTTTGATTCTTGATTGATTTTCTTGATTTTCCTTGATCAAATGACTTCAAATATCATATATTGATGATTTAAAACTTCAAAAGTCATGGTTGACCAAAATTTCCAAAAAGTCAATGGTGTTCTTGTATAGTTGACTTTTTCTGGCGAATCGCGCTTCTGGAGATTTCAGATGAATCAAGCTATCCTCACCAAATGGATGGTATGAATGGATCATATTGAATTATTGGAGGACCTTGAGCCATAGTTTAAGTTGTGGCACCATGTCCTGATTAAAAATTCAGTTGTTCAAGTGAATTAGGTCAAAAACCCTAATTGTGGACCTGATGAAATTGATGACTGTGGATCTTGAATTGAGATACAATTTTCATCGGATATTGTCATAGGGATTATTTGAAGATGATTGAACCCTTTGATTGATGTCCTGGAGCTTTTTAGGGTTTCCCAAATGTGATCCCTGATTTCAGTCCCTGATAGTTCAAAAACCCTAGTCTGATGACTTGAAATTTCACTGTTGATCAATCCTTGTGTGGGAGATGTCTTGAGCCAATAGATTAGGTCAAGATGATGTACTTGGGGTCTTTAGTCAAAACCCTAATCTGGTTGATTCAAAGCCTTTGAGCTTGTTGAAATGAATCTTTGAGGACCAAATGTTGATTGTTGATGAAGATAGTTTATTTGAGATGAAGGGAGAATAAAACCCTAATTGACTGTTACTTGTACTGATGAATGATTTCTTGATTAAACCCTGCTGAGTCACAAGTAGCAAACACAAGCTATGCAACTTGTTAGTGATGCAAATGATGCATATGCAGATGATATGAGGTGGTATCTTATGTCAAAAATTGGGGTATGACAGCAACCTACGAGGAAAAGGGGAAGCACACAAGAATATCACACAAACGAGCTCCGCTCGTAAAGCAAACAAAACCAACGGCACTGGCCGAGTGGTAGAAAAGCGGTCCCGCCATAGCCAAGGGAAGCGAATCACCCGAGTCAACCAAGCATTAGACCTCGTGAAAATGATCGGGCCATAGACCAGAGGAGCGGGTCCCTCTCATCAACCAAGCCGTCACGGATCGGAAAGGAAAACGGTGCGTGCGTACACCGAGCATCAACGTCGAGCGACGCGAGCTATTGGAAGTGCGCGGGTCCGGCTGCATGAACCCTTTTCCTGACATACTCGATAACAAGATCTTGTGCTAGTTCAGAAGCGAGCCACGTGTAGCGTGCGCATACTGAACAGACTCGATGAGACTAGGCGGGGGTTGATTGCTAACCCTTTCCGCGTGCCTTCCATGAGGACTTAACGGAGTGCCATATAGGACTTATTACACCGTGACTCCCTGCCGCAAAGCACAAATGTAAACACACAAACAAAAACAGAGCCTCTTTCGAGGACTTGGCCAGATGCATGTCTAAGTCCTACTTCTCATGTTAAAGGATGATGCGAGAAAGCAATAAAGTGCGAGAGAAATAAAATGAAACGGAATCAATACCAAACGGATGATGATCCGTAAATTAAAGCGAAGAGAGCAAGTAAACTAGGATCCCGCGAGCGAGCTGGCAAAGCAAAAGCAAATAGTCAGTACACCAATTAGCCATGGAAGCACACAAAGGTCGACATGCACGTCGAGCATAATCACAATACACCTGCAAGAGGAACAAGCAAACCAAACAAGCAGATATAAAGTAATAGAAAGGTGTCTCCAAAATGAGAACACGAAGGGAGTGAATGAAATCGTGTTCCGCAAATAAAGCTGAACACTCACATAATAAGCATTGATCGGTGACCGTCCAAAAGCCTCGCACACTAGCACACGAGTTAGAGATAACAAACATCGCAATCGGAATTGCGTTATTGAGTTATAAGCTAAACCGGAAATGGATAACGAAATGAAAAGTGAAAGCATCAAAAAAGAAAATAAGAAGAAACATGGGATAATATTCAAAAGCAAATCAAATATGTATACCGAAACTACGAAAGTCAAAACAAGTATTTACATGCACAACGATACACCGAAACAGCGAAACCGAGTAAAAACAATGAAAACTAAACTCGTCAGAATTAACCCAAAATTTTATGGTAAGCTAGAAACGTGCCAAAGAACTTAAATACGGAGTCAGAATTTATTAAATCGGCTCATAAGCACGATTTTTGAAATCTGGAAATAGCGAAAACGATAAAAAAAGTCGGCCGAAACCGAAAATAAACCTCACCATCAGCTCCGGAAGCATTATTCTACTCAATAAACATTATTCACTTTCGCAAAAATTCAACACGGTTCAAGAGTTATAGTAAAAGCACAATATCGAACAAATTACGTCTATTTACGGCAAACATTACATAACAAGAAAACGCATTGAGACGCCACCTAAAACCAACATAAAGCTCCAGCATGAAACGTTATTATTTATCAGAATTTTCGGTGATGATTTCCACGCAATCAGACTCGGCAAAACGGTCGATTCGGTCAATTTTCGGTCCAAAAAGCTAATTTTCGCACTTGCTGTCACAACTTCCAAAATTGACCAAAAATTTCCCGAATCAAAATTCTGTTCACGGGGAAACCTTCAGAATCATCGAATTAGTACGGATACATGTAAAGAAGTCAAAAAAACTCCTCACGAATCAAAAGATATGACATTTTTTAGCAAAGTCGGCGTATCGCGCGCGTTATGTAAAAGCTCGGAAAGAAAGCGACAAGCATGGTATAGCAACAAGTTCCAGCACTTGAACACATATTGAAATGACATGATAAGTCACTAAATCAACATAAAACCATGAATTAGCATCATCGATTAGCAACCACAATAACACCACTCAATATACCACAAATTATAGTCAAAATCACTTCTCACACTCAATTCAACAAACATATTATGTGCTAATTTTGAATTCAAGAACAACATCAACAATTATCAACACACACCACATATAATTCTTACCTTTGAACCAATTAAGCAATATCCACATGAATCATTCAAACAGCAAGCGATTATTATCATCAATTATCAAAAATATCCATCGGCAATCAAACATCATCATCAATTATCATATAAATTCGGATCAAGCAACAAAATCGATGATCTAACAAGGTTTATAGTAAATTTACCAAATCAAATGAAGAAAATGAGATCTGATGAACACGAACACGACGCGAACACGACACGAACACGAACGCGAATCCGAGAGATGAGAAGGGGGTGAGGCGCACAAGAGTGTGGAGAGAGAGGATAATTCGAACTCGAGATCTTGATCTTCAATCCATGTTGTTCTTGAATTTGATGAAGATCAATGAATGTTCATGAAGATTGATGAAAGTTTTATAGAATTTGTGGTTTTGATCTATGAGAATTGAGAGAGAATTGAGAGAAAGTGTTTTTGACTAGTGAAGATATGAGAGAATGTGAAGGAAAATAACTTCTATAGTGTGAATGGTGAAACGTCCAAAACGCCCTTAATTATCTCTTTTTTGACTCGTTTTCGAGGAAACTCGGTTGGGCTCTGAATTACGGAACGAAACCAATGGCATTATGGAGATGACCAACTTCGTGACTCGTCGCCGCGAGAATCGTCTCAATCCGATAAGCGATGAAGAAATTACGCGCGTTTGAATGACGAGAAAGGTCGATTCATCAGGCGCGACTGTGCAGAATTTTGTGAGTACCGCTCAAAGAACTCGATAAAACTCCATCTTCGGCTCGAAATCTGAACAAGCATGTGTGAAGAAGAATCGAAGCTAACGAAATTTCTGAGAAAATGCCGCAAGAATGGACTTCATACGATAAAAATCGAAGAATTTATGAATTTTCGAACTTGGCATGACATACCCGAAAACCCACTTGTTACCGAAAGATTACGGCGTTCATAAAAATGGTGGAAATTTTCAGTGCATAATTGGTCTTTGGTCCGAACATATGAAATCTTAGTAATGATGGCACGGAGCTCCAGTTAATTTTTCGAGCAAATCCGACGAGCGGATTGTGAGATATGAATTTTCTGAGGCCCAAAACCCTACATTCAGCACCATTTTTCATTGTGAAATCTCAAGTAATTTGCAAATCTGACAACCTTCCTCAAAGAATTGACTTTCGAGCCGAACACGAAAGTTGTAGATATTGTCGAAACAGTCAGGGCCTAGTGAGAACTCAGCTCATATCACCTTCTCACTAAGACTTGCGAATTTTCTCGTTTTTTCACTATTTAAACCATTTTTCACATCGCGCTTCCTTAAAACCTCAAGAACTCTTTATTGTTTTTTCCTTTAATTTCGAACGACGAAATAAACGTCTTGGATAACTTATAGCTCAAATAAAGAGGGCAAATTTTGGGGTGCAACAGCTGCCCCTACTCAAACTTCTTGAACTTGATGAGCGAGAAACGAGAGTTTCGAACCGTTGAGGTGGAAGGAGATTGAATACTAGATTGAACTCGAAAATTTGCGCTCTTGATAATTAACTGACCCACACTTGCAACAAGCAAGACCAGGAAACCCCATTGCTGAGGGAAAAACTTCAATTGGTCTGGGCACCAAGAGAAGGTCGACATCTTCGGTTGATCTGGATATCACAGCGAAACAGACGTCTTTGGCCGATCTGAATATCGGAAATAAGAATGTCTTCAACTGATCTGGGGACATCAGGACTGAGCAGACATGTTTTCTTCTGACGAAAATAAATCGTCACGTGGGTGGACATCCTCAACCGATCGGAACCATCAGGAATGTGTCCTTCTACTGATCTGGGGGCATCAGGAAGGAAAGGGATATCCTCAACCGATCTGGGGGCATCGGGAATTTTAAAGAATGCTTTCAACTGATCTAGGGACATCAGGACTGAGCAAGCAAGTCTTCTTCTGACGAAAATAAATCATCAGGTGGGTGGAAGTCCTCAACTAATCGGAAACATCAGGATTGTGCCTTCTACTAATCTGGGGGCATCAGGAAGAAAATGGACCTCCTCAACCGATCTGGGGGCATCGGGAATCAAGATTGTCTTTAACTGATCTGTGGACATCAAGACTGAGCAGACATATCTTCTTCTGAACGAACTAAATTGTCAGGGGATGGATACTTCCGACTAATCTGGGGCATCAGAGGGCTTGCTCCTTCGAAAGATCTTAGAGATTCGGAGGCAGTTCTTTCAACTGAACTGAATTTCAGGATAAGAACAAATATCCTTAACCGATCTGGGGACATCGGGAATAGGAGTGTCTTCAATTGACCTGGCGATATCAGGAATAATAGACAGTCCTCTTCTGATGAAATAAATCATCAAGAGATATCTCCAACTGACCTGAGGCATCAGTGGGCTAGCTCCTTCGAAAGATCTGGGGAGATCCATAGGCGATTCCTTCAACTAATCTGGATAATAGGATAGGAACAGATATCTTCAACCGATCTGGGGACATCGGGAATAAGAATGGCTTTCATCTGGTCTGACAATGTCAGGGAGAGGGAGACAAAATTCATCTGATTTGGACATCAGGATAAGCGCCTGTAATGATTAGGCGAATTGCTCTCAGGGAGGCATTTTGAGACTTGATAACTTTCCTGTAGAAAGAACAGACATGATTTATGCATGATGTATGTATGAATGTTGTTTATGGAGTAGTATTCCGATGATGGAAATGCTACACGCTTAGAGAATGCAATGTGAATGATGCATGATTCGGACGCTACATAGGGAGACAGCGGAGGAGAACTGAATTGCTCAAGAAGTCCTGGAGAGAGTATGGAACTCTGTGGGGAAGACAAGACGTGTGACCAAGGGTCACAAACTGCGAGCTGGAAAAGATGGATCGAAAATTTGCTGGAGACAATCAAATCTAGATGCGAGCTCTGGCTGGGGACTAAATCATGCTTGGGGATATGAACTTCCCAATCAACTGCTTGGGGAATACCTTGACAACTTCATAGGAGAAGCAAATTCTCGACACTCTGGGATGTGGAGATAAATGGAAAGTCATGGAGACAACTCGAATGGAGAGTACCACTTGCTGGTGTAGGACGCATTCTGCTGGGGAAATCCTTAACGGAAACAGATTCTGTTGAGGATGCCTGTGAATCTCTGTTGAGGAAAGACTCGGTGGGGAAGGTGAATACTTCTGCGTAATGGTCCACTGAAAAGATAAGGAAATCCGCTGGGGATAAGGAACTCGGCATAAGAACCTCTTGTTAAGACAACTCCACTAGGGAATAAGATGACTCTCTTGGGGAAAACAGATCAATCTGTTGGGGAGAGAAACGTTCTACTGGGGAAAATGAGGAATTTAGGCAAGGAACCTCATTAAGAGCTTGATGGGGAATCAGATACCATTCAATCATGATTCTACTGGGGAGAAGACATTCCACCGGGGAATAAGACTTTTGAAGCATAGAGATTGCATTGAGATGTGCTTTGCTGAGGAGATGAGAATCTTATAACAAAAGGAAGCCTCATCTGGATGCACTCGACTGTGGAATGATGATCTCTCACTCATCTAAATCCGCCGACGTACTGACATAGTGTACTCGAAAGGATGTACCTGAGAGGTAAACAGATGAAAATGCCCCGGGATATAGAGTGAAGTCTTCACGGGATTTCCTCATAAGACAGAGGATAGCCATGCTCACCCACAATGGGAAAATGCAAGAGCAAACAGATTGTCAGACATTTTGGCTTTGAAACCTTCAAAACAAGCAATGGATTCACAAGCTGACAGGCAAGCAGTGATAAGAATGCCAAACATGCATCGGCCGGAGCATCAGTCAGGCATTGATTTTCCGAGAGTGCCACTAGGAAGCGGGCTTAAAGGGTCAAGCAAGTATTGACTTCAAAGGGACCAAACAAGCATTGGCTTTCATAGTGCTCTACAAATATGCATTGATTGTAAGGATGCCAACAAGTATTGGACTTTCAGCTTCTGACTGCTGAGGATGACAACCCTAACGGTTCTATAGTTCATAAGTTGTTTAGCTCACACCTGAACTTTAAACCGAACACCTCCTGATGAGGAAGGAATGCCACTGCATAGTGTGTTGCCCCAGCCTGTAAGGACTTTGAAGAAATTCGTCTTTGAAGAAATTCGTCTCATTAGGACTTTTTGATATTTGTGCTGTCATAGCCAACCTGCCCTAGTATCATGAACTTTGGAACCATGCCCTTGCTTGACCTGTATTAGAGATAGCTTCGATTGTGCTTGGGTGAATGCCCCTGATTGCTTAGAACTTTGAGAGATTCTTCGAATCTTGACCTGATTGCCTCAGATTGATTGAAAACTTACTCGATAGAGTAATCAAACGGTTTTGTGGCCCTGAGGGTGATCGGGTTTTGAAATATTGCTGCCTCTACTCAACGGAGTTCTGAAGACAACATGTCCTTCTGGAGGATAAAACTTTTCATCTGATGTTCATGATAGAAACTTCCTTGATGTCAAGCACTTGTTCATATGCAAAGAATGTTTATTATGAGAAATATAATTCTAATGCAAAGAGTATATTTGTCTTGAAGTTTAAAGAAACTTTATGAAAGGATGTCGTAACATCGAATTTTTTATGAAAGAAAGATGGTGTGATACCAACTCAAGCGTTTTAGCAAATCTCCTAGGAGTCAGTTTACCGTATTCTCGTTACAGTATGCCTTTGAATTAACCCTGCTTCAATTAGGACTTTTAAGGGTTGTAACGTGGTCAGGTTCACGGTTTGAGAAAAAAAGATTTTTAGGCTCAAATTATTTGGTGCCCACCCACTTCATGATGTTCTCCAATCCTAAGTTCAGTTAACTTGATGCGAGCATTCATCTTTCAAGTGGAGTTTGAGATGATTGAGGAGTCAATGAGGTCTTCTGGACACGGCAGTCACTTTATCTTTCATTTTTTGGTGTCTGATCACACGACTTTGTTCTTTTGATGAGGACTTTTATTTTGTAATCCATGTTTTTTGCTTTGCTTTTTTTTATGTTTCCCTAACTTTTGCCTGGACAAATTCTTTTGAATTTTTAATTGGAAGTCCAGCGGGATGCCCTAACTTTTGCCTAAGTCACAAGTTTTCAAGTTGTTGACTTAGCGGGCTCTCTTTTTTTTTTATTCATTCCTTTTTTGAACAAGTCGTGTGATCCTGAATCTCTGATTTGTTGGAAGTGATTGTGACTGACTGAGTCCTTGATTGATGAAGAATTACCATTGTGGTATCGTCATATTTTGACCTCCTGATGTGAGGGATAAACCACAGCGGCTTTGATGTTGGTCTCGACCTCCTGATGTGAGGGATAAATTTGATGTCTCGACCTCCTGAGGTGAGGGATAATCGTTGTGGATCTGACTATCCTCAAACTTCTGAAAGATAACCATTATTGTATCTTTGTATGTGTGCTACTGATGAATTTTGAATACTCGATCAGGTTAACTGAACACTACCCGCCCCTGGGTTATGTGAGGAATTTTTTATAGAAAAGAAACTCCTACTTCAAAGGCTCAGAGGGGTTAACGAGGGTTTCACTCCCTTATATCTCCGTTTTTTGGGGATTTGAAACAATGCCTGTACATCATCAACAAGGTTCTACTCAAAAGCATACCATTTGAGTTTCTTGGTATTATGTTCATCATTCTCCCTACAGAGTTATCGTGTTTTGTTAACAAGAGTTGAGTATCATAAAAAGCATAGAAAAACATATAAGAGCAAAAGCG